>NC_049205.1:52491950-52751950 GCF_013347855.1 Anguilla anguilla
GTACAAGCACGAAATGTAGGCTGCTGGCTGTCGTTTACCAATTATTGGACAGACATTGAAATGGTGCCACATTTTTATTTTATTTCACATTTTAATAACGATTTTTATTTTTCACATTTAAAGTAAACAATACCCTACTGTTTTTCTTTTTCTTTTGGTTTTGCTTTTGCTTTTGCTTTGTGACTGTCTAAAAATACATTGTTCGTTTTGACGCAGCCTACTCTGCTTTTGACTATCCACTGCAAAGATTTCCGAGTTAAATAGACATAGGCCTCAACAAAACAAAAAGCATATGGCTGTTGCCTGCAGAATGTGTGGGTAAAATCATATATTAACAGCAGGATAGAAAGTAGCCTACGTGAGCATAGCCTACCCACAAACCGGATAGTTCTGCAGACATCTGCACCACTGACCAAATGAAATGCGTCATGTTTATGTAGCCAATAAGCCATAATCTAACATATCATAACAGAAAAAGCTGTTTTTAAACAAACCCATGGGTTCAATATTTAACCGACCACTCTTGCTTGGCGAATTCTGAATATAGATTATTTATGTATTTATTTATTTATTTCACTTGACAAATATTTTGGTTCTCTTTTCCTTCAACTTCTGCTTATGTGTAACTTTGTTGTTGCACTCTTACAGGAAACCAAGTCTATTTCTGCTTTTCAGCTTTTAAAAGCGTAATGCAAAAAAACTGAGCTGACAAATAGCTTGTATCACGAGGACGTGTGCTAGCGGTTGGGCAATTTATTCAACGGAATATAACATACATTTGTGTGTAACAAAAATTACAAGAAAATACAACTCGGACTCAGAAACCAAGCATGCGTTATTTCAAGCTGCCTCTGCGTGTCACTGTGCTACTGTGTTTTCTGAGATGAAGGCGAGCAAAAACTGCCTCGACTTTGAAACAGGAACTGACGTTAGTCTGAGATGGATAGATACATTTCCAGCTGCAGGAAAAATGGCTTCAAAGATCGCGGAGTTTAAAAGGTGAGATTTAAACCCCATATTCACAAAAATATAGATGTGCAAAAGTTTTAACAGTGGGTTTAATGTGTTTAGGCAAGGCAAGTCAGGTATTCGGGCCTCGTTCGCTAGATGCCTGTGTTCCTCCTTGTTTTTTCTACTGTCGCTTGCTACCGTGTTGATGTTTTAAATTATTCAATCAAGTGTCTTATAAAGTCGGAACTGTAAGTACAAGTGCTTTGCGGAGGCCAAAGTGTAACCTACTAGCCCGGCTGTTCCGCGGAAAACAGTCGACGTTGTGGAATTCGGAGTTCTGTGGGCTACCGTGCTGGCTGGATTCTAAGCTCATAGCTAGCCAGCAATAGCCGCATTTTAGAATTTGCTTGCCGAAGTTCAGCCTTACTAACGTTACAACGTATGAGAACGTCACAATATATTGAAAAGTTAGGGCAGTTATTTTACACTTCTCTGGTATGTAAGGTTAAAGTTTCAGATGTGTAGTTGCATAACCAATTCAAATAGATATTTTTTGTATGTTAAAGAGGAAGGGGAGGGGGCCACTTCGAGTTTACATCCCAGTTTTTTTATATTATAGTGAACTATACCCTGCGTCTTGTGACTCATCGTGCCTTTGCCCTTAGCGTAGATATCGAGGGTTAGTTGCCATGCACCGCACTCTAGTGTGTGGATTAGCCTGCATGCCTTAGCCTAATTCCAGTTCGTTTTGATTGTAGTGATGTTAAGTCAGTGATCCTGTGAACGCTATCATCTGTGGGTAAGACACATTCATTATTTAAATTGTCCAGAAATAACAGCAGGTGTCATGGAATTATTCTAAGCGCTATTACATTAGCTACATGATGCCTGTGTTGATATGATGGTTAGATATTTTCGTTTGTGTCATTTGATTTTTGTATTTAATATTTAACCTTTAGTATCCTAGTAAATAGTAGCCTATAAGAAATGCATGTTTACAAAGATTTTTTCCGCATTATGGCAGTTTGCCTTTGAATGTGAATCAGTGCAGTAGCATGCTCTCTGAGCTACCCTTCCGTGCACTGCTAACATTCATAACTGCTGTAACATCTGCGACATCTGTGTTTTAGCCACCACCAAATTCACCCGACAGCCTGTATTATTAAAGGTGAGAATTTAGCATTCCTTTTAAATAGTCCCAGTGTAGGTGGCCATTATAAATTAGAATAACACAACAACCTGCTAACTGATCAACCTAACAGAACATACTCTGAACTATGTCAGAGCCACATTTCTACAATGTGTGGGAAAATCTAAATAGCAGTTTCTGAAATCTTAATAATGCTATAATGTCTTATTTCATATCTTAATAAGACAATCAGTTCACATCTTTTTGTCCAGGACAGCTGTTATATTGTACCGGCACATTGCTGGCAATGGTCCCTAAGTAGCTGTTGCTTTGTTTTTAAATGGGTAGCTTTGGCGTGATGTGTGAAGCCTACTATGTTCCTCAATTCATGTTCCTCTTGAACTTATGCAAACTAAGGACCTTGCTGCTCTGCAGACTAAGTTAAATTGCAGGCCTTTGGGAGCAGTTTGAAATTGTGTCAAGTGCTAAGTTTATGCTGGACTGAACAGTCTCATGAATGTGTCTACTCCTACAACAGTGCAGAGCTGTGGTAGATGGTAACAATTCTCAAAGCTTTGCCTGAATTATTTCTAAGGTTATCCTATTTCTGGGTGCTGAGTTCTGCTGTCATACAAACTTTTGGCACCATTTGGCCCTTTAGACTTGGCGGCTTTACAAAAATAAATTATGAATACCAACATTTTACACAGTCATTCAGTGCTACTGTTGTACAGTGAAGGAAAAAAATGTTTTAGAAAACCATTACTTATCACATGCTATGTTTACCTTTGTGCAGCCTCCTGCTGTTTGTGTCTGGGGTCTTTGCTGAACATCAGGCCTCTTGTGCAGTCTATTTAAATATGTAACGGTATTTAATCTGTTACTGCAGAAAAAGATCATTCCCAGAGGCCAGATTATGGTTATTAACAATGCCTTTGCTGTCCTTCCCGAAACATGCTGGACACACTTGATTAGGGGTCCTCTGATGTTTGGCCGTTTACCACTTTGTACTCCTAAAATATTGTGTGTGAACGACAGGAAGTATTACAATTTGTATGGTTATTCTTTTTAATTTGAGCGTTTAGTTTTTTATTTGCCAAAGTAGCAGAAGCTTGGCTTACAAGGTTCTTCACTCAGGCATGTCATTAGAAAGCATAAATGGCATACAAGTAATCCTTAAACCCTAAGCATACAAATTTAGTTATTCATTTCCTCCTTGGAGACACTTTTGTACTTTGATCAGTTACACGGTAGCTTGTTTATGTTTTTTTGACTCGTGCATAACTGGTCTTCTCATGAGTTTTGTATCATGAGAGATGTATAAAAAATATAATGGGGCACAATTTCCTGAGCCACTGAACTTTTAGTGCAAAGACCAGATTCTGTTCATTCTCCTTTGGTGTTGCATTCATGAGAAGGTAGTATGTGTGTGTTTCAGCTCTCTTACTATGAACATATTGCTTCTTTAAATCCAGAGTCCTACTAAAACAAGTTTCCAGTATGTTTTTAACTGACTTGTGCTGTTGTGCCCTCCATTTTACTGAAGTTATGTCACGCAGTGCTGTGGTATTAAACTCCTTTTTAGGGCTTTCAAAACATGGCAGTCACTTGGGTCAAGACCCTTTGTGCCGTGGTTACAAGCTGAAGTGGGTGTCATCGTTCTTCATAGCTCTCAAAATGATCTATTGAAGTATAGATGAAGTATATGCTGGTGGTGGTGGTAAAATATTCAATTGTCATAAATAGGAAAGTGGGTTCTTTATTTCCAATTTTGTTTAAAGAAAATGTAGATGTTTCTTTTGTTGTTGGAGGTAGGTTCCCATAGCCGGCAGTTAGTTTCAATGGCAGAGGCATTTTGTTTAGTCCTCCAGTCCTCAATAACTTTTTTCTCAAAGGTAGAGAAATAGTCATGTATCATGCAATACTTAATGTATTTCTGTTTTTTATTCTCTATGCTCATGCTCAAAATATGTGCTAGAAAGTCTGTACTTATTATATTTAGCAGTGGTTTGTGCGTAAAATTTTACTCACTGTTTAATGGAATGCTATATTTGCACATCAAACATTGACATAATTCGTAGCAGATGCACAGAAGTCACAGTTGTCCTGCTGGGAAAAGTTTGACTGTGATTGAACTGCTGTCCCACAGCTGGATTCCTTTTTTTGTTTTTGTTTTTCCGTTTGTTTGGTTTTTGAAGCTTCGGTCAGCTGATAAGACCAGAAACATAAAGTACCCGAGTCATGCATGGGGTGCGCTTTTGAGACCCGGTTGCCTCAGTAACGTTGAATTCTTCCAGGACTGACGGAAAGGCCGAGGCACTGCGCTCTAGTATTTTTTATGGAGGAAGGAAGAGGCCTACTGTGTGCCTCCGGCAGCGCGGGCCTCGTGCTGAAATACGCGGTCTCGTCATCGCAGCCGCGAGGAATGGCTAGCGCCTTATGCGTGTCGCCTGAGCGCGAATTCCGGAGCCTGGCTGCGATGCCGGTTCAGACAGCGAGAATTCCCCGCCCGTGAGCCGCTGCAGTACCTCGAATGAAACTACTGGTGTGCGCTGTTAACGGCCTGCGGTTCCGCCCCACTTCATCCCAACCAAAACGCCAATTTAACGCGGCAGCCTTCTCGTTCTCAAGCACCCCACTTTTCATTCCGTGTGAAATCGAACGAGACCGCTTGTCACATCATATGGAAACATTTCTCTCCCTTGCCCTAAGTCTGTTTTTCAACTTGAATCAAGTGAGCGCACATATTTTTCCTGTGGTAGTGTATAGCCTAGGCTAACTGCTAAAGGCAATGCAAACTAATACAACATACGAAACAATGGAAAAACACCAAGCAAGGTTTCTTTTTTTCAGTCCTGGTTTTTTGCTCAATTTTCTTTCGGGGGGAGTAGGTTACACCCCACTTCAGGGGTTTAAGTGTTCAACCAAAGTTTGGATGGTGCCCTGCAGTAGCACTATTTCCGTATCACCATAACTGTGAGGAGACCAAATCACTTCCATCCCCTCCCCTTCACCTTATACAGTTTAGCCACCTGTTAGCTATTTAGTGTTAACTTCCATAAGGAAATAACTGTTCCTTTTTTAGTGACTCAAAATGGTTAACAGTGCAGATAGTATTTGCCCACACAGCCTGCTGTTTTTAGTTTTTTGGCCAAGTTTGTTTTAATTCTCCTACTTTGCTCATTTTCTTATGACTTTCATCCCTCAGTGAAAACTTGTAGGAAGGTGCTAGACTGAATTTTAGCCAATAAGAGCAAGATTTTACATTTCTGCTGAATGAAATTGCATGTGTTAAATCCATTCTTTATATGTTTGTCAGTCCTAACCTGCAGGCGTGTATAATTGGGAGGCCAAATTAAAGTGACTGACCTGTTCGAAAAGAGAGGACAAGCTCTAAATCTGTAGGTTTGCTGTCCTACTTCCTCCATGCAAGGCTCTGATCTGCATTCTGCACATGTCAGTTTTATTTCCCAAACAATATTTATTTGAAGGCTATGTTATTTTATACAGCTCATAACCTACTAAAGCAGTATTTCGTTTTGGAGGTTTATCTCTCTTTTTATGTCCAGCATTGAACACTCCATTCCATGGTCCAAAGTGTTGAGAAGCCGTGGTTGTGGGGCCTCTGAGTTAATCTGTTTTGCTTGTTCCTTTTTCTGACAGACATTCAGACTGATTCTGCTCAGGACCCACTGACACCAACACTGGACCCTCTCCCTTGAATACATGGCCCCTGCTAGTTGACACCATGGCCCAGATATCCAGTGGAAATGGGTTCGGCCAGGATGTGTCGCCCTCTCCAGGGGCCGGGCGGCCCAAGGGGGCCGTGGGGAGGGAGGAGGCCCTGCGTATGGAGGCTGAGGCTCTGGCCAAACTGCAGAGGGAGAAGAGGCACACGCTTCCTGCATCCTTGCCTTCATCGTCTGCGTCGTCATCCTCATCCGCTGCCAAGCCCCTGACTGGTGCCCCCCAGGGTGCGGCCTCTGCCAGCAGGCCCGAGAAGGACCTCATCGTCTTCCCAGAGTCCGAGGCCAAGAAGAGGGCGGAGCAGGACCGTTTCCAGGACATTGATGTGGAGAAGCTTACTAATGAGGAGCTGGAGAAGCTCCTGCTGGACGATAGTTTTGGGGTGCAGAGCAAAGTGCCCCGACCTTCCTCCCTGCTCGGCTGCAACCTGAGTGCTTCTTACCCAGGCAGCCAGGCGTTCACCCCCTCTCTCTTCCACGGTGGCCGGGGGCCCTGGACCCCTTCAGGCTCTGCTTTGCAAACCCCCACCCCAACCCGCCAGCAGACCCCTGTCTTCCCCCCTGCACCCTTCCCCAAGCCCCCTGGCTCCTTCCAGAACGGCCTCACCTCCAGTCTGCCGGCCTTCCGCGCTCCAGACGGCCTCTTCCTCAGCCTGGCTGCCCCGCCTCCGTTCATGGCCTTCCAGCCCATTGGAGCCACCTCCCCCATGGTCTTCCAGCAGCCCCCCGCCGTAAACCCGGAGATGGCCAAGCTCTTTGACAAGATCGCCAGCACGTCGGAGTACCTGAAGAACGGGAGGTCTGCCAGCACCGACCTGGAGTCGGTCGGCGTCAAAGCCCTGTCCCCCAAGCCCCCTGCCTCGGAGGCCCCCAGCATCAGCCGCTTCGAGTGGCTGGACCTAGACCCCCTCAGCAAGCGCAAGGCTGAGTGCGAGGAGGCCCCGTGCGCCCCAGATGGCTCCGTGGCGGTGAAACCCGGCCCGGCGGGGGACCCCTGGGACGCCGTTCTGCTGGACGAGAGCGAGGGTGGTGCCGCCTCCGGCACCCCCCTCACTGAGGAGAGGAGCCAGCGCCCAGCCAGCACCCAGCTGCGTAGAGCTTCGACGGGGACCGCTGTGACCAGGAGCCACTCTCTGAACATCCCAGCTGCATCCTCACCGCACAGCCAAAACCGCCAGGTACACCTCCGCTTTGTACTGCTTCTTTGGGCACGCAATTCGATCCTGCTAATGTTTGTTTTGGTTTATGTTACCCTTCCATGTAAAATTTTCTGCTACCTGTTTGAAGTTGACTGTTTGAGGTTCCTCGGTGTGAACAATGCTGCTATTAGCTTTGAACTTAACCTAGTTCACTTCCTGGTTATAAATAAATACTGCCCACAGGAGCACCTAACCAAACCCGTGTATTCCATGAGTCATGTTCTTATGGCTCGTGTACTGTTTTAACTGTCAGATACCTTCCTTAAAAATCTGTGAAAATATTGAAATTTGGAAATTAATTCAAGAACAAGAATGAAATTTGAAGACTTGAAGAGGTAATTTAAAGCACTTTTTTGTTGTTGAGGGTTTGCCAAAAGCTTGCAAAACTTCATGTCCATTTTTCATATAACCCCTCTTGTTTATGGCTCCTGTAATTTGGGCGAGTGGGCCCTTGAAATCACTTGAAAAGTGTTTGAACAGGTTGCACAGGTAAGAATGGGGACCCTGGGTTGCAGTAGTTGTTGTTTTTCTGTCAGTGTCACTCGTTGTTCAGCAGAAGTTCACATGAGAGCAGTGGGATGTAGTTGGGCTGCCTTTGTGTGTGCATGTGGCCCGGTGCCAGGTCCCTGGTACCATTTGTTTTCACGAAACATCCCCCCCCCTCCCCCCTTCTGACTGCCAGAGGAAATTGCAATCTATTTGAAGTGCATGATGAAATGGCCATGTTTGAGACTGGTTAGAGTAGGGTTTCTCAACCCTGGTCCCGGCAGGGTTGGTTTTTCTTCTTACTTCGCGGTTGTTTGATAATTAATTTACAGCACAGCATCTGATTACACAGTTAGCTCACCACGCCTGTTTTCCTTTGTTTTGAACTGGTTACTGATTTTAGTGGAAAGACAGACCAGCGGTCTCTGCAGCTCGCCTGGATCAGGACTACTGAACCCCTGGGACAGAGCCTCCCTCTGCTGATTCAGACTGTATTTATGACCCTGATGAGGCATTCCTGATAACGCTTCTTCCCGGGGCTTGGGTTTTATCTCAGATTTGTGTTTGGGGCCGTTTCTGCTTCAGTGTCGCTAGTTTCCCAACTCTCCATGAATCAGGGGTTTTTTTCCGCCGAAGGCTCCCTTCCTGTTACATTGTTCTGCTCCTTGTAAAGACTTCTCTTTTGCGCATTAGGAAATGTTAACGGAGGATCTAGGTACTAGGATCCTTTTTTTTTTTTAAAGTGTGTGAGGTATTTTATCGTACATTTCTCCAGTGAAAAACACAATTGTGAAGTGATGGTGATTATTGTTAGCCATATTTATGTTGATCATTAGTACTGTGTACAGTGCAGACTTCTCCAGGAATGTTCTGAAAGGTTTAAAGTGAGCAGGAAAACAAATGAGAACTTCCCTGCAGGGCACAAACAGTTTATCTGCTGACATGCTTTGGAGCTTGGGGCACACCACCACCTCTAGATGAACCGGTGTTTTGTGAATTCGAGTAAATGGGTGCTGTGCTGTGTTGCCATGGAAGCACAGTATGTGTGTGCATGAATTTGTGTGTGTGTTCATGCAGGTATTGGAGCGTATAGGGCAACGGTGTAAAAACCCAGCTGTGTACCTACAGGTAACACTGGTGAATACACCGTATTATTCCAGTTAAATCTGTTCATCTCACCCAATGGGCCCAAGCCGTACATCATTCTTTATTTTTGTTGCTTTGAGGATGAAGAGTTTCTGTATATTGCAGCGTTGCATGTACTGTCCTCTTATACCAGTGAACACATGTAGTTGGGCAAATTGTCCAGTTGTTGTACCCCTAAACAGCTATGTGCTGTAATAGTGTTAACATAACCTACATATTATGAGTTCCTTTGTCCATAAGGATCTGCATCCCAGACAACGGAGGCCATCCGTTATCAGAGTAGAGTGAGATGTAAACAGAATAGTTTGGTGAGGGGTAATGTACATAACATGGAGGAGGACCTGTAGGGGGCTGCCAGCTCTGTTCTTATGCATGGGTGGGCCTCTCGGTGTGGTATGAAGTCTTGACTGTGCCAGAGCCGACTGTGGTCAGCAGCCCCATAGGGCCACACACAGTCGGCTATATTATCGCCCCCTCTCTTGTTGGGTTTTGGTCTGCCAGGATTACAGCATCGCAGTGCTCAATAGTGACCTCCGATGGTCGATCGGCACCCCGCGACTCCCACCTGTTGAGATGCACATGAAACGCCTCCCTGCAGCTCGTGACAGTGTGACAAGTTTGCAGAATGCTGTAATGGGCAGCAGTGATGTTGCTTGCTGTGGAGGAGAGCGCACACTTTGCTCCGCTATGAGGAATCTATAGTCGAGGTTGCAGCAGTGAGTGCTGATGTGTGTGTTGCGATATTTCCCAAATTGGGGAGGAAAAGGGGGAAAAGCTTGAAATGAAATATAGAACACTGTGATAAATTACACGTTTGATGTTTGGAGCCAGTGAATAATTAAATGTGAAATTAATTGAAAAATACAACTCTAATCATAACCAAATGTAGGTGCTGCCTTATAAAAACAAGTTTAAAAAAATCAAATTAAAAAGCCATCAGCCCCCCATGAGAGAAAATCTGGCTAATTAGCAGCTGTGTAAGTGTGTAATTAAGACATGTCTGAATGCATCCAGATGGCTGTTCACGGTTCCGCAGGCATGCTGGGAAGGTTTACAGCAGCTGTGTTCAGAGGTGAACGCTGGTGTTAAGCCTTCTCAGGAGCACCTTCCCATTTGACGTTGTTCAGTCTGGAGCGAATAGAAGGATCGCAGCGACCTTGGCATGCATCATAAGGTGATAGGCGCCATGGTTAGATTGCAGAGTTGACAGGGAAGGCAGATGCTCGCCTGATGAGAGCCGATATGGCCTTTATTATCAGCGGACCTTTCCGCGTATATGCTCTGCTGCTTCAGAACGGGGAAGTCTGAAACGGGAAGCCGAGGTGCTTCTAAAGTCCCCGCTGTGAGAGAACAATGCGCGTTACTGAGATCATCAATAAATACAATACAATACTTTATTGTCCCCTCAGGGGAAATTTGTTTTCACATTTTTTTGTCTTGCAGCCTCACATAAATACATAGATACATACAGTACAGTATATACATATAACACACATATAATAAATACATAGATACATACAGTAATAAATACCTAGATACATACATAAAATACACCTGACATTCAGCAAGGCAGTTTGTTCAGCACCTCGAGAGACCTGTACCTGCGGCCAGATGGAAGGAGTGAGAAGAGTGGGTTGAGGGGGTGTGTGGGGTCGTGCGCTATGGTGAGTGCTCTGTGTGTAAGGGCTCTGTTGTTGAGCTCTGAGAGGTTTTGGTGGGAAGTCCAATGATTTTTGAGGCGTTATGTGTGATGCGAGTGAGTTTGTTCCTGTTTGTGGCAGTTAGCATGGTTCAGAATGCCGCTGCCCGACTCATCTACAACCTCCCCAAATTCTCCCACGTCACTCCTCTGCTGCGATCACTTCACTGGCTACCGGTCGCTGCCAGGATCCGATTCAAAGCCCTGACCCTTGCCTACACTGCCGCCAACAGGACAGCCCCCATCTACTTGCAGGACATGACTCAATTCTATGTGCCTGCTCGACCACTCCGCTCTGCGGCAGCAGGGCATCTTGCAACCCCTCCCACCCGCCCAAAGGGATCACAGAGCTTCTCCACCCTAGCTCCCCAGTGGTGGAACGAACTCCCCGTCCCTCTCCGAACCTCCCCCTCACTATCCATCTTCCGCCGTGGCCTGAAGACTCATCTCTTCAGACTATACCTAGAATAACCACCACCACGCTGTGTATATATATATTTAAAAAAAATAAATAAATTTTAAAAAAACCCTTTTTCCTGTCACTTGTTACATGTTGCCCCATCCCTGCACTTCTTGGTAAATTGTATTTGTCCTAATACTCTAGCTTATTCTTCTGCCTAGTTTGGCTTTGCAGATGTTAGACCAGGATAGTGTTCTTTGTTCTCGGCTAGAAATAGCTTTACAAAATAAGTAATTGTACCTTACTGAACCCGTGTTCAGCAGTTGTCTACGACCATGAAAATGCATTTTTTTGTACGTCGCTTTGGATAAAAGCGTCTGCTAAATGAATGTAATGTAATGTAATGCATGGTGAAGAAACAGGGTGAGCAGTAGAGTAAGATGGGCTGGATGTACAGTAGTGACAGAAGATGAGGTGCAACAGAAAGTGGGGTTTGTTGAAAAACAGGAGGTTGGTTCTCATAGCTTGTTTTATTATGATTGTATTCCAATGACTTCTTAGAAAATAAGTACTTTATGTGCATGAGCTGTCATAGCTATGTGGTGCTTGAAACATGAGATTTCCTGCATACAGATATGCCAAGTCGGCAGAGACGGTCTTGAACAGATAAAGTGCACTGATTCACGGCTGTGATTGTGTTATCTTTCATCGTCCCCCCAGCTACCTCTCCTTAGCCAGTGAAAGGGAATGTGCTGGTTACAGGCTCCTCCCCCAGCCCCAACTCCCCAGTTCTGTTCTATAGAAACCTATAATAGCTATGAAACCTATAATAGAATAACAAAGCTGCTCTGTCTCTCTGTCTCTCTAGTGCAGTCATTATAGTAGATACAGTATCCAGTACTTTGCTCTGATTTGCCTCTTTAATATTTTCATTTTATTTTTCAGCATCAGTTTTTGTAAAATTGTGCCCAAGCTCATTATTGAGCTGAATTCTCTCCACAGCACGTTATGATTCAGCAGTATGATAGGCGGGTGCACTTAGAGATCAGAATGTTTTTTTTTACGAAGCAAATGTGTTTCTTGTTTTTCGGTACATTGCAAATGGTCTGTGATATCTAACCTGGAACATTTCTGTCATGGCAGATCTGTGGTTCTCAGTTGCAGAAGCAGAGGGCTTGTTTACTAGGCTTTATCTTGGGTGGGAGGCATTAGAAAGAAGTAGACCCAAGTCCCCAGATTTCCCTGTTGCCAAATGTGCAAATATGCAGTTAGACGAGAGTAGCCGTTTGACTGTCTAACCGATGTTATCGCAGAGATTTTATCGTATTTATTTTCAATGGTTTTGTATAGAATAGTCACAAGATTATACTTCTGCTCTCTGTTTAACAGGGTGATATATGTGTACCCATATGTCAGTTAGAGTATTTATTCATTCTTTTGGGGATTTCACCTGTATTGTACTGTTCATGTCCACAGGTGGTAATTATTGAGGTATTGAAGAGCTACAGCATCTGTACAGTTGTAGGCGATTGTAGCATGTTTCCTTGAAATGACCTGCATGACTCACTTGAAGATGTTTTATGATTGGCTCTTGTCTGTGGCATGATTGTGCATTTCTGCCAGTATTTGGCTCTGTCAGAACATTGTTTCATTTCCTCTTTCCAGGAGGCATGAACAGATTGGCTCATAGACGTCATGTAGCCTGTGCTGATGTCAGCAGAGTTTTTAAAAATCTTTTTATAATCCCATAGCCACTGTGTCCATGGTGAACAGAATTCCTTTTCTCAAAATGTGGTTTGTCTCCACCTTCCAGGACAAAGAGGGAAATGGGAAATTGTCAGCAAAGTACAGCTTCCTTCAAGAGATGGAGGCCCAGAACGAGGAGGTGGTAGCCTTTTGTGAGGACATTGCAGCGTAAGCTTTCCGTCGCCATAGAAACAAAAACCATGACTACCCATGCCCCATACTCCAGCGATGTCATAATTGTCATAACTAACAATTCTAGACCTATGTTTTAACATGTCAATGCAGCTTACTTAGAAAGAAACTTCTATATTGGAGCCCACCTTTTAAAAGTGAAATTATGAACAAGTTCAGTGGATATTAATTGGAAAAAGTGTGAACACTTTCTGTGAATGTAGTTTCTGAAATTCTTACGGTCTATGCACCGGAATTTACACGATTGACTGAAGTAAAAGCAGACGCTATGTTTGCAGTGGAGTCCGGCTAGCACACCACGTATGTGTGACTTTTGCCTTTAAATAGATTCACACAGCTGGGTGTCGATCCGCCCATAAGGCAGTTACGAGTCAAACTAATTATCAGCAACAGCTCTCCAGCTGCTCACGAACGCTTCTCTCTGAAAATAATGTCCTCTCAATTTTACTGAAATGCTGTGGCAACTGTGTGTTCTTTCTGCTTTGCTGCAAGAGTAATTGTGTGGCTGTGCGTTTGGCAGGGTGGTTATGATTTATTGGCTGTGTGTTTGACAGGGGGATTAACTTTGCATCAACCCCAGTCATTAGGGATTAGTTGCTGTGAATTGTATTTTAATTGTATTTTTTTTTTAATTTAATCTCCTCTGTACATCTGAAGCTTACACCAAGTTTTTAAATTATGTCTTTTTGTTGATGGCAATGTTATTTGTTCACTTTTGTTAATTTTTAGCCTGAGGTCCAAGTTCCCTTACGATGACGTCGTCACCAACCCTGGGTATGTGCTGAGCCCGGTGATCCCGCAGAGGGACATGAACAGTGACCGTGGCAGCAGCGTGAAGGTTTCCATAGAGACCCCCGGCTCCCAGGAGCCGGTCACCTTCACCTGCGACGGTAAGGAGCGCCATCAGCTCGGCCACCTGTGTGCAGTACAGCGCGCCCGGTGTTCCTGTTCCCACCCGGTTTCTCCAGCCATTCTCCGCCCTTACTGTGCGGTGCGGCTGTGGTCATCTCCTACCCTCAC
Organism: Anguilla anguilla; assembly: GCF_013347855.1. NCBI lineage: Eukaryota > Metazoa > Chordata > Actinopteri > Anguilliformes > Anguillidae > Anguilla > Anguilla anguilla. The sequence continues at coordinate 52,505,665 of NC_049205.1, forward strand.
AAAGCAGTTTTATTTATGCTTGTTCTTATTTTTCTTCCCAATTTGGACTGCCCAGTTGTATTCACCATTGCTTTATTGCTGCTATCGATTCAGGAGAGTACAGACAAGTATATGCGGTCTTGCAGAGTATCTGATGTCAGCTCGAGCAGACATGAGTCAGAGGAAGACACTTCATGCCCAGCTGACCATGCAGCTTGCAGGCACCCAATGGACCTGTGCGGGGGTCGCTGGTACATGAGGAGACCCCATCATCCCCGGCGACCGAAACCCTCCCAGCCGTGGGCCGCAGTGTATTTCGTGTCACTCTGTGGGGCTGCCAGCCAGTCGACACAGGCCTGGTCTGGATTGAAGGCCAGTCCATAGGGCCCACCCACTCCCTGAGGCAGTGCCTTTAGACGAGTCCCCGCCTTTAGATGAGTCCCCACGCAGCCCTGCCAAGGGGGTTTCCTGGAAGCAGCGGGGAATGCTCTGTGCTTGTTTGAACCACTTCCCTGGAGTAGGATGGAGTCTTGCAGTTTTTCTGGTGTGTGAATTTCACACAAATATTTATAATATTATTGGGTTTTTTTTTCTCGAAAAAATGCATGTCTACTTTCCCTTTGAAACAGAGTTGTGAAGCTTTTGGCGAAATGGTTCGCTAGTTGCTAAGCGTACCATGGACTGGGATGTTGCATTTGGAAAAAAATTTATCCAGTCCATTTCTTTTTCTCTTTCTTTTTTTTTGGGAAGCACACCAAGTTCCTTCTCCTGGTCTCCATTTACTTAAGCTTGCTGATTTAATGCCGGGGCCTCTGTTGGTGACCCGTGCGGTGCGAAGTCGTTTTGGCCTGCCTTGGTGTGTGGTGAGACCCGTGAGGGGGCGGGGCCCACTGCAGGTCCTCCTGCGTCGCTCGGCGCTGGCCAGCGCCGGCTGGCAGTCGGCCCCGGCCTTTGTGGAGAGTAATCCGTCTGTGAGGCGTTCTTACGCCGCGCCGCTCCTCGTCTCTCAGGCGCGGGCCGCGGGCTCTGAAGAATGCGTGCCGCTCGGGGCGGCAGAGCGCCCGCGCTACGCTACACAGAGCCGCTCCGCGTTTCCTCGCGTACGCCTGACGCAAGGCCAACACCCCCTCCGTAAAAAACGGGTTTTTGAACTGTGTCGCATGCCACCATTAGAGCCGTCCCACAGAGCCTGCCGGCTAATAAGTCCTACCTCTTCATTTTCCCCCTCTTGTTACACCTGTGTGTGCTCTGACCAGCTCTGGTTTACATTCGGAGATGGGAAGCAGTGGAGCCCAGACCAATTGCCTTCAGTTCTCTGAGAAAGACCTGGCTTTGATTGTCTGAATGTTTGTCACGCACTTCTGACCAGTGAGGCAATACTGTTGGCACATCCAATTACATCACGGTGTGTAAGCTAATGAGGCCCTGCCTCTCTGACCAATGGGAGCAAGCATGAGTTTTCGCGCTTGCCTGCTCTTGACTGTGCCACTGTTCTTCTTTTTAAATTTTTTTTTATTGTTTTGTTTCAGAGGAGGTTCAGTCTGAGTTCATATGAAGATCGACGGCGATTGAGTGAGGGTTTGGTGACTGTGCAGTGTGGGTCCAGTGGTGGTTCAGTAGGGGTTTGGTGGTGGTTCAGTAGGAGTTTAGTGGCGGTTCATTATGGGTTTAGTGGCAACTTGTTAGCGGTTTCGTGGCGGTTCAGTAGAGGTGTGGTGGCAGTGGGTTAGGGGTTTGGTGGCAGTTCAGTCAGGATTTTGTAGCAGTTTGTTTGGTTTTTTTTTTTGTGGTTCAGTTGAGGAGGTTTGGTGGCAGTTCAGTCAGGGTTTTGTGGCAGTCTGTTCGCGGTTTGGTGGTAGTTTGTTGGGGGTTTGTTGGCAGTTTGTTAGGGCTTTGGTGGCGGTTCAGTCTGGGTTTAGTGACAGTTCGGTTTGGGTTTGGCAGTGGTTCAGTAGGGGTTTGGTGGCGGCTTGTTAGGGGTTTGGTGGTGGTTTGTTAGGAGTTTGGTGTCAGTCTGTTAGAGGTTTGGTGGCGGTTTGTTAGGGGTTAGGTGGCGGTTTGTTAGGAGTTTGATGGTGGTTTGTTAGGGGTTTGGTGGTGGTTTGTTATGGGTTTGGTGGTGGTTTGTTAGGGGTTTGGTGTCAGTCTGTTAGAGGTTTGGTGGCGGTTTGTTAGTGCTTTGGTGGCGGTTCAGTAGGGGTTTGGCAGTGGTTCAGTAGGGTTTTGTGGCAGTCTGTTGGGGGTTTGGTGGCGGTTTGTTAGGGGTTTGGTGGCAGTCTGTTAGAGGTTTGGTGGCGGTTTGTTAGGGGTTAGATGGCGGTTTGTTAGGAGTTTGGTGGTGTTTGGTGGTCAGTGGTTCGTTGGCAGTTTGTTAGTGCTTTGGTGGCGGTTCAGTAGGGGTTTGGCAGTGGTTCAGTAGGGTTTTGTGGCAGTCTGTTGGGGGTTTGGTGGCGGTTTGTTAGGGGTTTGGTGGTGGCTGTGGGTGGAGGCTCCTGCCTGTAGCTCCCTCTGCCCTGCCGGTGGGGCAGACTGCCCATCTGATCTGTTTCACTCATTAGACTCCATATCAGCCGCCTGACATTCCAACACCATGCGTGCAGTGTACCTGACATGCGTGGAGAGTTTTAGCACATATCCACCAGAAGATCATGCTTGGCATTTACTGCCATTGGTCGATTCCCCAAATCGCCTCTGAACCACATCAAACAAGCCACAACAAACCCAAACAACTCCTTGAAGTTGAACTCGTGCAGTTGTCTAGCTGAGTGCAGTTGCATGCAGCACAGTACAGTGGAGCTCAGTGCATTTGTGTGCTGTGGAGTCCAATACTTGTCATCTGTCGTTTGGGCTAGCACCCCAGTGAAAGCTGCACTTGCCATTTTGTCCTGTACACATGGGAGGGGCCTCACTTTGATCTACGTTCTGTCGACAGATTAATGTGGCATGAATTACTGGCCTGTGTTTGTTATTTCTGCCCCTGTCAGTAAGATCTTTCTCTCCCTCTTTCTCTTCATCTTTCTCTCGCTTTCTCTCTCTCTCTCACTCTCTCTCTCTTTCTTTCTCTTTCTCTCTTTCTCCCTCTTTCTCTCTCTCTCACTCTCCCTCCCTCCCTCTCTCTCTCTCTCTCTCTCTCTCTCTCTCTCTCACACACAGTGAGTTCCCCGGTGGAGCTGTTAATCATGCAGGCCCTGTGCTGGGTTCATGATGATCTGAACCAGGTCAACATTGGCAGCTACATCCTCAAAGTGTTCGGCCAAGAGGAAGCTCTGCAGAAGTGAGTCCCTTTAAGCTCCAACCCCCCCCCCCCCCCCCCAACACATACACAGACACACACATCATCATGTTCTCTGAAGGGGAACAGAGACAGAGAGAGCAGCAGCAGAGAGAGGTAGTGAGAGAGAGAGAGAGTAGGAGCAGGGTGAGAGCGAGAGAGACAGACAGAGCAGAGCACAGAGAGAGTGAGACAGAGAGAGAGAGCAGGAGCAGAGAGAGGGGAAGAAAAGGAAAGTGGTGTATAAACAAGGTCAATGCCAACATTCCACACAGTGGGGACTATTTTTCTTAAGTTATGTTAGGAAAATGTTTCATTTTTGCTTTTTGTCAAGCAAAATCAACTTTGGAAGAAATGAAATTACTTTGGCTGGTATCTTCTACAGCATCTTGGACAAGTTGTTTTTCCCCAGAAACTTTTTTTTTTCTTTTTTCTGCAGAGCACTTGTTTTCCCCCCTGCATGTTGCTTGCATGCTGTAATTCCACTCCTTTGTAAAGGGTGTAAAAACCATTAGTCGGTTTTGTTTTGTGTCACTAGAACTTGGTAATATTTTTCCTGTGGGTGCACGCTTGCATTGTCTCGGCTGAATTTGGCAGGCGTCACCAGAAATGCTGGAACTTCTTGATGAGGATGTTGTTCCTTCCTCCTTCCCAGCGCGCACTCTCACAGTCTGAGCCCGAGTTAAGGAAAGGGACGGGAGGTGCGTAATGTTGGGAGGAGGGCTTAAAGCGCAAGGCCACTGGGTTAGGGCCCCTCCCCAATCGCCTAGCAACAGCGCCCTCCCTCCCCTCTCGCCCGCTTTTGAAAATGAAACGAGGCTTACTCCACTGTGGGAGAGGTGCATTAGCAGACATGTTTGCATGTACACAGAGCATTCGTGTGGTTGTTTTGATGTTACCCAGCAGAGTGCTCAGCCTGTGAAATGCGTATTGGTGATTCACCACAGCACATATAGTGCCTTGAGTGCGGTGTCACAACTTGCAGTGTCATGCCCTGGGTTCAGACCTGTAGCCGTTTTGGATATGAGATCTTCAAGCTGAGCCCCAGTTGTGCCACTGAAGTGCCCCACCCCATAGTAAGCACAAGCAGTGCTCCCCCTCACTAAGCTGTCTTGACTGTGCTGTCTTGACTTCAGTAAGTACAGCTTTGACTGTGCTGCTTCTTCCCCCAGTGAGCACAGTTTGGACTGTGCTGCACTGTTCTCTCAGTAAGCACAGTTTTGACTGTGCTGCACTGTTACCTCAGTGAGCACAGTTTTGGCTGTGCCCTCTTGCTTTCAGTGAGCACAGTTTTGACTGTGCTGCTCTGTTCTCTCAGTAAGCACAGCCTTGGCAGCCATGAGTACGTTCAAGACTGCAGGAAGTGGGAAGCAGAGATCAAACTGCAGCTTCTCTCCCAGGGCACCATCCGCAGAGACCTCGCCCGCACGGTGAGTCCCACCACCAGCACACACACGCACACACCGCACACGCACGCACGCACCACCACATACATACACACACATGTACACACGCACGCACGCACACACCACCACATACATACACACACACACGCCACCACATACATACACACAAGTACACACGCACACACACACACGTACACATACACGCACGCACACAGACGCACACACCCATGAACACACACATACACACGCACACACACACATACACACACACACACACACACACACACACACACACACACACACACACACACACACACACACACACAATGCCTGTCACAGCCCAACATAAGCCCACTTCCCCATTCTTCCCCCCCCGTGACATACTGGGTCACTGCAGACCAATGACATGCTGGTTTTCTGTTTTTGCAGTAATATCAAAGTCTATTTTGTGTGTGTGTTTTTTAAACACAGGCAGAGGATGACTCCGCCCCCATCAGTTTGGAGGAATACCTCTGCCACATAGAGAGACTCTTCAAGGAGACCATCTCTAGGTAGGGGTGCAAGCTGGGCTGCTATGGTTACTGGGAGGCCTCGCCCCCGCCTGCGGGCCGAGGGATTGGGCCTCTGGGTGATGCGTTTGTTTCTCTGCTCTCCATTCAGACAGAGCCTCAGTGACTACCTGGACGGCTATCACAATCAAGTCAGCGCGTGCCTGCAGAACGAGGTAGGCCTTCCTGTTCCTGTCTTTCACTGGAAGCCTGGCGTGAAGAGGAATCTGCAGACCGCCCTCAGTGATGAAATCAACACATGGCGCAGTGCTGTCTGAAGACAGCTGGTCAAATCCTAACTTTTTTCTTTTCTTTCTTTTTTGCACCTCCCCAGAACACTCAGTATAAGACGGTAGATCTGGTGATCCAGACGGTGAAGAATTTCTGCTGTGTTCTGGATGAGGTTGAGACCCTGGCCATCACGGAGGCGGTGAAGAGGGTCAAACGTGCCGTCAACCTCCCCAGAACAAAGACCTCGGAGGTGAGACTTCCTGTCCCTGCCCCTTTCTCACAGATCCTTTCCTCGTTCATTAGCTCAGTTGAGCTGTCCGAAACGATTACTCAGAAAATTTGATGTGGTGTGTCACATATTTTAAAAATATTGTTTGTTGCCTACATTTCTCACATATGGTGTGCACATTATGCATAAAAATCAACTTAATGAACATAAAAAATTTGACTATTAGTCATTTATGTTATGATGTTGCATTGCAGCACTAGTTAGAATGCTAATAAAGAGAGACAGACATGTTTTTTAAAGCATGGTATTAAATTAGGCTAAATTTGGGCAGTGCCTCAAAGTGTCTTCCTGTCTTCCAGGGTTCTGTGAAATCCTCTGGTGGTTCTACTAATGGTAAGTTTCTTTCTACCTGGGGTTGACCTTTGGTGTACTGTCTGAATCTTGTGTGTCTGCATCCCCACCAAGTCAGCTGACACCCGTCTCCCTGACCTTTGAACCCCCCAGGCTGTGTCAGCCCCGTGGAGGAGAGCCTGGCCGGGCTCACCGCTGCGGTGCACGGCCTGGCCACGCTCTACCTCCGCTCCTTCTGCCCCATCGTATCCCAGCAGCCCGAGCGGCAGCCCGAGGAGGGCCGCAGCAGTAAGGAGGCCTCGGGCACCACGGACCACCTGCAGTTCACCCTGTTCGCCGTGCACGGCATCCCCAACGCCTGGGTCAGCAGGTACTTACAGCGCCCCCCGCTGGAGGCTGCGGGGACACGGGAGGGGTCTCGCGCTGTCCAATCCTGTCCAGAATGCACCGGCAAATTTTATCTCAGAGCCCCTTAAGAGGATCGTCCTCTGGCTAAGGAAGCCCAGGTTCAATACAATGGTGTGACCCCTTCAACCAACAGCCTCTGAAGGCCGCAGTGCTGTGGCTCTTAAGCGCTTTGTGGTCAGAATGTTGCTCGTAGTGGGGCACCATTGTCTATTTGTCTGTTTATTACAGTATGAATGTGTAATGAAGTTCTTTGGAGACCTCCGGGGGTTCCCTGGACCCTTCGTTTCTGATGGGCAGTCCCTCTTCTAAAAGGAGGGTGGCCATTGTTAACTATGCCTCATCTCTGACTTGATTTTCCGACCTGATTTTCACCTGTCTTTGCTTTCTATTTTATGGGTGAGTGAGTGTTAGAGTCATATGGCTTTTTTACAATACGTACTCTCAGTTTCATGATTCCAAAGCTCTCTCGTCTTTGCCAGTATCGCGCAATAAAAGCCTTCTCGTTACATAATCCACTTCAGTACGGTTCACCTTTTTTATCTGGCAAAGTATATCACTTTCTGCTGTGAATCCCCTTTAAACAGAGCAAGGAAGATTTGATTTCTTTTTTGCAGCCCTGTGAATGCTCATTAGGCTGAACAGGATGCACTTGGTCAGCCTGCGCTTTCGGTGGGGATTAGTGTGGGGTCAGTGGCGTGTATTTGCGCATGTTATGCACAGATGTGCTGCATCTTGTCATCGTGTCTCTTCATGTCTCTCAGCTTTGAGGCCCCCTGCATTTGAGTCCCCCTGCTTTTGAGTCTCTTTGCTTTTGAGTCCCCTTGCTTTTGAGTCTCTTTGCTTTTGAGTCCCCCTGCCTTTGAGTCTCTTTGCCTTTGAGTCTCTTTGCTTTTGAGTACCCCTGCCTTTGAGTCTCTTTGCTTTTGAGTACCCCTGCCTTTGAGTCTCTCTGCTTTGAGTCTCTTTGCTTTTGAGTCCCCCTGCTTTTGAGTCTCTCTGCTTTGAGTCTCCCTGCTTTTGAGTACCCCTGCCTTGAACCTCTCTGCTTAGCGTTTATTTTCTTCATGTCTGTCGAATTCACATCTTTCTACTTTGTGTTTCTGATGTCTTTTTCCATCATGAGTCTCTGCTTTGTGTCTCTTTGCTTCATGTCCCTGGGTCGTGTCTCGCTGCACCCCCTGGGCTGTCTCTCTTGGCACAGTTGTCCAGCTTTGTCGCACTCCGTCCCATGTTAACGCTAAAAACGATTTCCACACGCAGAAGCCGCGGGGACGAGCAGGGGTGCTGCGCGCTCCCTTTCGGGAATAAAATGCACTTTGTGGAAACCCCGCTGCATTCTCTGGCTGCTCCGTGAGACAGACCAGCCAGGGGTTCGGCTCCCCGGGTCCCAGGGCCAGCCACGATTTTAAAATTAACCAGAAAGTGGTTAATAATAGGCCTCCTCCCCCCGCCTGGCTGCCAAGCGCTATTTATAACCCTGAAACGCTGAGAATTCACTAACGTCATGTAGCGCAGCTCCAGGAATACTCCATGAAGGGGTTTGGAACAGAGGCCCAGGCCTCCAGTCACATGTAATTAAATGCCATCTGGTAACATGAGTAATGCAGCACACCAGTGTGTAGCAGTGAAGTGAGGTAATCCCAGTAGATTTTGATATTATTTTATATTATTATTGAGATGATGATGCTGATCATCTTTATTGTTATTGTATCAATTGTTATTGTTATTATCATATGTATCATCACACCTGAAGTACCCCCCTGGGAAGTTATTCTGTTCTTTTTTTCATATTTCATTGTTCTTTTCTGATTTGGTTTGGTCGGACTGGCAATGTGCAAATGTACATTTGAAAACTGAATTAAAATGTGTGTTTTGCAGTTATGAGAAGTACTACCTCATGTGTGCTCTGACCCATAATGGAAGAAACCTGTTCAAGCCGGTTCAGTCCAAGAAAGTTGGCACGTACAAGAGCTTCTTCTACCACATCAAATGGGACGAACTGTAAGTGGTCCATGTCTGTCAGTTAAAGAGGCAACTGATTAAAAGATGCAGCAAACATAGCTACAAATGTGGCATTCTTCAGGCTTTGATTAATATGGATGTGCTGGCAGTAGAGCTGCATATGCTTATGAGTTGATGATTTGATTTGTGGCTGTGCTATCAGTTTAGCTCATTCTGGCACATGACCACATTGCGTCCTGCTACGGAGTTCCATTCAATCTTCCCACTTCATCCACATCTTTTCTAGCAGCTCTTTTAAAATGGCATGTTCCTCAGGACTGTGGACCTGATTCTAACACATTTTTAACTGTGTTAATCAACCCTTTCTGTAGTTAATGCGGCTTTTATTGCTTTATGAATGTGCATATGTAGTTGCTTTTGTAAGTCACTCTGATTAATAACAACATGGATGAAGTGTAAAAAAATTTTTTTAATCTTTCGTGTACAGGATAAATTTTCCCATTGCTGTTGCCCTGCTGCCCTTGGAGTCCATGCTGATCCTTTCTCTGTACGGGATACTCAACCAGAATGCCACCAGCTCCCCCGACTCCAACAAGCAGCACAAGGGCCCCGAACTGCTGGGCAAGGCGTCCGTGCCTCTCTTCAACTTCCAACGGTCAGACCCCCTGCTTTGCCTTTCCCACCGGTGATGGTGGCATCGGAGTTCAGTTAGTGTGGGCGGGGTCTCTGGCTTGTGAGAGGGCGGGGTCTCTAGCTTCTGTAGGCAGAATGTCTGGTGTGTGTGTGGGCAGGGTCTCTGGCTTGTGAGAGGGCGGGGTCTCTAGCTTCTGTAGGCAGAATGTCTGGTGTGTGTGTGGGCAGGGTCTCTGGCTTGTGAGAGGGCGGGGTCTCTAGCTTCTGTAGGCAGAATGTCTGGTGTGTGTGTGGGCGGGGTCTCTGGCTTGTGAGAGGGCGGGGTCTCTAGCTTCTGTAGGCAGAATGTCTGGTGTGTGTGTGGGCGGGGTCTCTGGCTTGTGAGAGGGCGGGGTCTCTAGCTTCTGTAGGCAGAATGTCTGGTGTGTGTGTGGGCGGGGTCTCTGGCTTGTGAGAGGGCGGGGTCTCTAGCTTCTGTAGGCAGAATGTCTGGTGTGTGTGTGGGCGGGGTCTCTGGCTTGTGAGAGGGCAGGGTCTCTAGCTTCTGTAGGCAGAATGTCTGGTGTGTGTGTGGGCGGGGTCTCTGGCTTGTGAGAGGGCGGGGTCTCTAGCTTCTGTAGGCAGAATGTCTGGTGTGTGTGTGGGCGGGGTCTCTGGCTCATATGTAGACGGAGTGTCTGGCATGTATTTGGGTGGGGTGTCTGGTGCCCATGTGGGCGGGGTCTCTGACGTGCGCTGCATTTCAGGGTGCTGGCACAGGGGACCAAGCTGCTCCCCCTGTGGGCTCCCCTCCCTGTCCCCGGTAGACGGAAGGCCCAAACTGAGAGGATCATCCTGCAGGTTTCTCCTCCATTTTTTTCACCTTGTCATTTGGAATGGCTGCTTCCAGTATGCTTTCACATCACGGCTCTGCCCCCCCTGTACTTGCATAGGGAGCGCTGTAGCTGAGGCACATGCTGTATACCCTCTCAGTACTCGCTCCAGTCATACTGTCTGCAGCTTTCACAGTTCAGAGTGGCTAGAGCCGTAATGGCCCTCCAGCTCCCCCTGTGTGCAGTTTCCTGTTGAGTTCATGTTAATGTGCAGTGAGTACTACAGCAAAAGAATGGCTGCTCCGTCACTACACTAATGATCATTTTCCCCATATAGCCATACTGTGTACTGCATCACTCTCTCACCATGTCTCTCACTTACTACCATTCACTGAGCACCACACTCAGTCACAGTCAGCTAGCGGCACTGCGCACACTAAGACTGCACATGTCTAGGCTGTAGGGTCCAGCTCACTCTTGTAGGAAGCAAGTGTGCAGACTGAGCCCATTGCAACAAGTTCTAAGAAGCTGTAAGATGTAAAGGTTGTTTCCATGATTTAAAGATGCAAAATGTTCCTGGCTGCAGGTGGATTTCCCCACCCCAGCCCTGGACGTCCTGTACGTGGGCCCCCAGCCGGCCAGCTGCCCCGACCCCCAGTCCCTGGAGAGCCTGGACCCAGACCTGAAGAGGCGTGCTGAAAAGCTGTGTGGCAGAGCCTCTACTTTTGGGTATGTAACGCCCCCCCCCCCCCCCCCCCCCCCCGCTCCCCCCACATGTGACAAGGGCCCGAAAAAATAGAAGCAGTAACTTTTTTGGACATTTTTTCCCGTGATTGGAAAACAAACAAATGTGTGGTAAGAGGAAGGGTGTGTGTGCTTGGTGTTTGTCCGTGGGGCTGTGTGGCAGAGTGAGCATGTGATCCCGTCACCCCCTGGAGAGTGTGATTACTTCCATTGCCTGGCGACGTGGGTCTTCAGCTCACGGGGCAAATGGGATTGTTATTGTGCCTTATGAACGCGTTATACCAGTCCTGCGAGTGAGCCAGACCCACACACCCTCAAAGCTCCTCTTTCAGAACCGGGGGGAGGTTCAGGTGCTTTCTGATCATTGTGATAATTCTGTTACTTGTTCACCTTGATCCTTTGTAAACCTGTTTTCAAAAATCTTCATAAAAAACTGACTTAACCTTTTCTTCCAAATCGCAGAACCTTAAGTTATAATGAAGGGATAAAGAACTGGTTAGAAGTCAAAGCAGTGTCAAACTGCTCGTGGAAACGTGCCCCAGCTAGTTAGAGGGTGAAATTATTTTCAGAGGGAAAGCTGGAATTTTTCTGTAGTTAAGGGGGGTAAAAAAGAAAGTGCTGAATGTGCTGCCTCACATTTTTATGGTGGATGGAAGCAACCCTGGTTTACAGTTCTGAGCGGTGTTGGGTTTCACGTCTGAAATGCCAAAGGTTCTTTCGCTGTTTTCACAGTGTAGCCGACAAGCCGAGTCACCTGACTGTACCAGAACAGCGAGAGACAGGGTGTGTGGCTCCATGTCTGACCCAGACTTAGCCATGCTGTTAACATGACTCTCTAACCCTGCAGGGAATCATTTTAGGATCTCCTTCCTGTTTCTACAGGTTACTGTCTGTGTGTGCGTTGTAAGCACAGACGAATGCTTCTCCACCTCCCCTCCCAAAAACTTACCCAGAATGCTTTTCACCAGGCTGACGCGGGCGGACCGGCAGCTCCTGTGGGACTCTCGACACCACTGCCGGGCCTTCGAGGGCAGCCTGCCCAAGGTCCTGGCCAGTGCCCCCAGCTGGGACTGGGGCAGCATGGCGGAGATCCACGCCCTGCTGCACCACTGGCCCCCCCTGTCACCTGTCTCTGCCCTGGAGCTGCTTGACTCAAAGTACGTCATGCCCACACTCATGACTGGTCACATGACTGGCATGGCTCCTCCCACTCAATCTCAGCAGTTCAGTCATTCTTTTGCTAGCACAGCACAAGCATTTGATACTGAATGTGCTTTTAGCTTAGTGAATACGGCTGTCAGAATAGTTGCCTCTGCAGTACAGTTCAGTAGATTTGATTCTAGCAGTTCTGCTTAAACTGTTGCTGTCCGTTGTCTTTTTCTGAGGTTTCTGTGGTTAGTTGTGTGTTTCATTTTGAACTCTGGTTAAGAGCATCTGCTGAGTTAATATGTGCTGTGAGGTTTTTTCAGTTCCCTCTTATGAACCACCAGCCTTAAGACAGTGCGGCATAAGTACAAGTCGCACTGATGCACTTGTACAGTTTAGAGCAGGGGCGGAGGACATTCTAGTAATGACTTTCATTCTAACGTTTAAGAGACTGAAGAACAAGTAAATTCCTGAAAGCTTGTGAGAGAGTGAGACGCATTCACGACAACCTTTACCATCAATAATACAGCCATATTTTACCTGACAGTTCAACCCAGCGTATGTCATTCTTACGTAAAGTGCGAAGTGGCTGTCGGCTAGTCGCCTGATCCACATAGAGGCTGACGCTGCAGAAAATGGATGTGTGTGTGGAAACAGTCTGTGTCTGTGTGTGTCTGCGTGTGTGTCTGCGTGTGTGCACATAATGTTGTGTGTTTGTGTGTGATTGTTTGGTTGTGTGTGTGTGTGCATGTGTGCGTGTGCATGCGTATGTGTGCATGCGTGTGCGTGTGATTGTTTGGTGGTTCGTGTGTGTGTGATTGGTTGTGTGGTGGTGTGTGTGTGTGTTATTGGTTGTGTGGGGTTGTGTGTATGAGCGCATAGTGTTTGTGTATGATTGGTTGTGTGTGTGTGTGTGTGATTGATTGTGTGTATGAGCGCATAGTGTTTGTGTGTGATTGTTTGGTTTTGTGTGTGTGTGTGTGTGTGATTGGTTGTGTGTATGAGCGCATAGTGTTTGTGTGTGATTGGTTATGTATGAGCGCATAGTGTTTGTGTGTGATTGGTTGTGTGTATGAGCACATAGTGTTTGTGTGTGATTGGTTGTGTGTATGAGCACATAGTGTTTGTGTGTGATTGGTTGTGTGTGTGTGTGTGTGTGATTGGTTGTGTATGAGCGCATAGTGTTTGTGTGTGATTGGTTGTGTGTATGAGCGCATAGTGTTTGTGTGTGATTGGTTGTGTGTATGAGCGCATAGTGTTTGTGTGTGATTGGTTGTGTGTATGAGCGCATAGTGTTTGTGTGTGATTGGTTGTGTGTGTGTGTGATTGGTTGTGTTTATGAGCGCATAGTGTTTGTGTGTGATTGGTTGTGTGTGTGTGTGTGTGTGTGATTGGTTGTGTGTATGAGCGCATAGTGTTTGTGTGTGAGGGGAGCAGGTGTGTGTGCGGATGCGTGTGTGAGGACACGCGCTGCACTGGGATTGGTGTTCAGTGTGCATTCTCTGCGGCAGGTTTGCAGACACAGAGGTGCGGAACATGGCCGTCACCTGGATAGAGGGCAGCAGTGATGATGAGCTGGCTGACTACCTGCCCCAGCTGGTGCAGGTAAACCAGCCTCCTGGTGCAGGGTTCAGAATCCTCACAGTCATTATAAACACCTGTACATCTGCCATTTTATTGTTGCATATGAAGAAATTGGTAATACGGTTTGGATTGTTGGTGCGGTTTGTAGTCTGCATGGAGATACCCTGTTTCTCTCATAGGGAAGTTACGTGGTCAGGCAAATGCAAGTTTCTTCAAACAAATAAAGATTGTCTCGTATCGTATTTTTGCAGGCCTTGAAATTTGAGTGCCATTTAAAGAATGCCTTGGTGATGTTCCTTCTGTCTCGAGCACAAGGCAACATCAACATCGCTCATCACCTGTACTGGTGAGTATTTGCATGCATGCACACCTGTTGCGTACCTGAAGGTGACCTTTAATTGGTGAAGGTGATCGCAATTTAAATTGGTGTTATATGTAGACAGAGTGTTTCTCCGTTTGAGTCTAACCCTTTGCACACGCGTGTACGCGTCCCCCGCCAGGCTCCTGCGGGACGCGGTGCAGGACCCCTGTTTCGGCGCGCGCTACGAGACCGTTTTGGGGGCTCTGCTGTGCCTGTGCGGGGCGGGGCTGCGGGCGGAGCTGGATAAGCAGACGCGGCTGGTGCAGCTGCTGGGGGCGCTGGCGGAGAAGGTGCGGCAGGCCAGCGGCTCCACTCGACAGGTACGAGACCGGGACCCGCAGCTGCACGGGCAGCCATGTTCATGTGTGCGTGCGGAACAGGGGGCACAAAATGGCTCCCGGAGGAACGGTGGTCCCATGTCATAGCACCTCATAGTGCATTTATATGAATTTATTTAGAATATTTCAGCCAATCCTGTCGCGTTTTCATACAAAGAACCTGAGTATGAACGTCCCTGATACAGCTCAATAATATGGAAAATTCAAATGAATGAATTCGTGTTTTATTTTTTTTTAAATGAACCAGTCTGTACGGGCTGACATTTTACATTTGAATAATTTCTGTTTTTCCCTTTTCCATTTCCGTCTATTCCTAGAGCTGTGGAGAAATACATTATTCAGGCATAATATTGTATGTCTGGATAGGAATGAGACTGCAGTGAAAAATGAATAATGTATGTTTGGGGAGAACGTCCTCACCCCGCTGCGCTCTGAATGTGGCCCTTCATTGGGCTGGTTTGCCGTGTCCGGCAGCGGTGAGTCGGCCCCGGGGGGTCTGTGACGGTGGTCTGTGGCGGTGGTCTGTGACGGTGGTCTGTGGCTGTGTTGCAGGCCGTGCTCCAGGACGGTCTGGAAAGGGCGCAGTCCTTCTTCCACACGCACACCTGCCGGCTGCCCCTCAGCCCCAGCCTGGTGGCCAAGGAGCTCAACATCAAGGTGAGCCGTCCCCAGCCTCGTGACACCCCGTCACCATGGCTACAGCGACGATGGAAAGGCAGCAGGTTTTACACCGCCCGCCATCTTAAGTTTTGTCCCAGATTGAAAGTCGCATTGGAAAGTGTCCAATATGGTTAATTTCACCATTAGCTGTTTACTGGCTGTGTAGCTACATTAGTATCAGTAAATGAGTATTGGTATATTGTTGTATTCAGTTTTGTAGCTGTACTTTGAGGACGACACTGTTTCTTGCTGTCTGGTGTTCTTGCTATGTTATCTTTAGCTAACTTACTATAGTGTGTCTGATGAATGAGTGAGGTAGCTGTTTAACTGGCTAGCTGTTTTATATTTGTCGTTAGCTCGTCCACGCAAAACTGATACACACCCGCACGCACAACTGATGACGCTCACCTGACGTTCAAGTGCATTCCAGATGTGCTTCTTTTTAAGACTGTTGCCTAGTTACGACGGCCCAAGGTGTCTAGGAAGGACGCAAGGAGCAGCCAGTGCCCTTCTGTTTGCTATGGAGCCTCCAGTACGCAGCACTGTGACTGCACTCGCTGCTGTACGCTGTGAATTCCTGAAGGGGCGCATTCACCCCTTACACCAGCGCCCTACACAGAAACCCACTCTGTTGTAGAGGAAGTTTCAGTATTGTTTGCAGTCGGCACCTTCCAGGCAAATTTCTCACGGCTGTGGTACTATGTTGAGCCCCGTAGGAACTATTTGAACCCCAAACACGAACTAAGCAGATGTGTCCTTGACCGTAATGAATCCTTCGCACTATTGCCTGGCCGTAGAGTAGTTGTAACCGCCTTCAAGAAACAACTCCGTATCGATTGTCCTTAGGCCTGCTCCTTCTTCAACTCCAACGCCGTGCCTCTGAAGATCGCTCTGGTCAATGCCGACCCGCTGGGAGAGGAGATCAATGTGATGTTCAAGGTAGGCGCTTGTGGATGCGGAAACTAATCCAGGCTTTTATGATGACACTATGATATGGGGCGACGTAGCTCAGGAGGTAAGACCGACTGTCTGGCAGTCGGAGGGTTGCCGGTTCAAACCCCGCCCTGGGCATATCGAAGTGTCCTTGAGCAAGACACCTAACCCCTAACTGCTCTGGCGAATGAGAGGCATCAATTGTAAAGCGCTTTGGATAAAAGCGCTATATAAATGCAGTCCATTTACCATTTACCATAAAACATAAGTATTCCAAGATGTTGCTCTTGTTGGCAAATCAAATGTCAACAAGTAAACTTAACACATGTAAATTTAAATGACTGTATTTGCAAAGGATTTTGTATGTAGTGAATGATTAACCTTTAATGTTAATATTGGTTCCTTAAATACCATGTTGAGTTTATTATACTTGTTCAAGATGGTATTTTTTCTTTTATGTTTTTGTTTTGTGTATCTATGCGCATCAAGCACTCCACTAAATCGTGGGTGAAGTTTATACTCCTCAGGTATTGTTGAGATGTAAACAAGTTGAGCAAGATTGCTCCTGTCCTCTGAACCTTCAGTGACTGCTCTTGGGTTCACTCTTTATTGAGCAATTGGTTACAGGCTGTAATTGGCTGGACTGACCGTATGCCCTCTGGTGGCATAAATATGAAATGACAGTGCTTTTCACAAAAAAGCAAAGCCTTTACCCACTATTACGCCTGTTTGTTAGATTAACATATAGACTTTCAAATAGCTTTTCATATGAGTGTTGTTGCTTTCATTTGGGTGGGCTCCTAAGTGAGCGGGTACGCGTGGTGTGTGATTGACAGGTGGGGGAGGACCTGAGGCAGGACATGCTGGCCCTGCAGATGATTCGGATCATGGACCGTATCTGGCTGCAGGAAGGTCTGGATCTGCGCATCGTCAACTTCAAGTGCATCTCCACCGGCAAAGATCGAGGTACAGCTCACGCTCACATCTCCACCAATAACAACAGGCATCGCTCAGTCTACACTCACATCTCCACCAATAACACCAGACATCACTCATATTTCCACCAATAACATCAGACATCACTCACAGTCTACACTCACATCTCCACCAATAACACCAGACATCACTCACATCTCCACCAGTAACACCAGACATCTCTCACATCTCCACCAGTAACACCAGACATCACTCAGTCTGAAGTACCGCAAACTCAACCTGCAAATTCAACCAGACACGGTTCACACATCATTCTCGCCCACAGTTACATCTGCAAATGCAGAGCTCACACTCCAGTGCACTCATATCCACAGATAACACCAGTTTGTGGTCCACTCACGTTTCACCAAGGAAAGCCAGACACTCCTTGTGCACCAATCAAATTTTGACAAGCAAACCCAGATATGGCTCATACATCAACCACATTGCGACAACGAGAATCCGATGGAGCTCATATTGAAAACCAGGTTAAACTGAAGACTCAGTTTTTGAATGTGGTAGGCCGGCAGTAGCGTTGCGCGCTGCTCGATCAGGATTAGCGTTCAGAATCCCCCTCTCCCCCCAATTGCAGGTATGGTGGAGCTGGTCCCGTCCTCTGACACCCTGAGGAAGATCCAGGTGGAGTACGGGGTGACGGGGTCCTTTAAGGACAAGCCCCTGGCCGAGTGGCTGCGCAAGTACAACCCCGCGGAGGAGGAGTACGAGAAGGTGCCCCTCCCCCTCCCCCTCCCCCTCCCGCCACTTCCTGCCCGGCCTGAGAAAATGCTATTTCAGCTCTGATTACATGGTTATCAATGCACCTGGGGACACTCTAAAGAGGGGGTCCAGCATTAAGGTTCATACAACCTCAGGGATCAGCCTGACGATGATAGAAGTTCAGCGTATGCTGGCTACTGCTGACACTGTCAGTCACTGATCAGGATTTGTTGGGCCCTGAGCCAGCGCGGTGCCTGTAACCGTGACGACGGACTCTTTTCTTCCCCCCGCCTTTCCCCTATCAGGCGTCGGAGAACTTCATCTACTCGTGCGCGGGCTGCTGCGTGGCCACCTACGTGCTGGGCATCTGCGACCGCCACAACGACAACATCATGCTGCGCTCCACCGGCCACATGTTCCACATCGACTTCGGCAAGTTCCTCGGCCACGCCCAGATGTTCGGGAGCTTTAAGAGGTACTGCAGCGTCCTCTCCCGGGCCTTGGACACTCTCAGGAACTCCCAATGGAAACAAAGGGCTTTTTTTAAATGCTGTTTTTTCTGTAGGCATCGTAGCTCGGTATCTGAACCTAAAGCCTTTTATTGTTCTGCTGCAGTTCAGTAAGAACACATAGGTTGAGGCTGAGGTAGCACAGGGCCAACAACTTTGAAGTGTTAGCCTGGTGTTAAGCAGTGGGTCATAGATGTTGTTCTGTTTGCCCCTTCCTCACCCTGATGGTTTGTGTGTGTTCTTAATTTTGTTTCTTAAAATATTTTAATGTGTAACATTTAACAAGAACATATAACTGTTAATAATATTTTATTAACAAGAAACTAACTTCTTTATTTTTTGTATTTTTTATGAAAAGTTTAATTTAAAGATGCAGTTTCATTGTGCATGTGAAGTACAGAGACCTTACGAGGCTGGTTGGCGAATGGATTGCGGATGGTGTCCTGTGGGTTAAATTTCGTCGGGTTCCGGGATGTTCCGCTGCGTGCGTGTTGACGGGGGCGTGGTGCCCCGCTGTGCCCGTGTGTCCCAGGGACCGCGCCCCGTTCGTGCTGACCTCAGACATGGCGTACGTGATCAACGGCGGAGAGAGGCCGACCAGCCGCTTCCAGCTGTTTGTGGACCTCTGCTCCCAGGCCTACAACATGATCCGCAAGCACTCCGGCCTGTTCCTCAACCTGCTCTCTCTGGTACAGCCCCCCCCGCCCCCTGTGCGTGATGCTCAGCCCGCACAGGCCCCAGATATACTCACTCTCTCTGTGTTTGCTTTTGCCTGTGTGCCTGTGTGTGTGCCTGTGTGTGTGCCTGTGCACCTGTGTTTGTGTGTGTGTGTGCGCGTGCGCGTGCGTGTGCACGTGACTGTGCGTGTGACTGTGCGTGGGTGTGACAGATGACATCGTCAGGCCTACCAGAGCTCACCGGTGCTCAGGATCTGAAATATGTCTATGAAGCACTGCAGCCCCAGGCCACCGATGCAGAGGCCACAGTGTCCTTCACCAGGTACGAGCACACTATGAGTGTACATCACTAAACCAGATACAAGCACACTATCAGAGTACATCACTAAGTCCTACAGCTTCACCAGGTACAAGCACACTATGAGTGTACATCACTAATTCTTTAGAGCTTCACCAGGTACAAACACACTCTCAGTATACATCACACATCACTAAGTCTTACAGCTTCACCAGATACAAACACACTATCAGAGTACATCACTAAGTCTTACAGCTTCACCAGGTACAAACACACTATCAGAGTACATCACTAAGTCTTACAGCTTCACCAGGTACAAACACACTATCAGAGTACCTCACTAAGTCATACAGCTTCACTAGGTATGAGCACACTGTCAGTATACATCACTAAGTCACACATCTTCAAGGGCGAACACTGAATAAGTGAACAATCAGAATTAACTGCACAGACAGTGATTAGTTAGTGCATTAATACCTCCATGCATGTAGTCCGGTCTAATGAGCTGAATTGCCTCTCTGCTCTCTTTCTCTCTCTCCCCCTTTCATTCTAATCCTCCCTGCCCCCCTCTCTCTCCCCCCCATTTCTGCTTTCTCTTTCATGTAATCCTCTCTTCCTCCCCCAGGCTGATAGAGTCCAGTCTGGGCAGCGTTGCCACCAAGTTCAACTTCTTCATCCACAACCTGGCCCAGATGCGCTTCTCTGGCCTGCCTTCCAGCGACGAGCCCATCCTGTCCTTCTCCCCGAAAACGTACACCCTCAAGCAGGACGGCCGCATCCGCGACGCGTCCATCTTCACCTACCAGAAGAGATACAACCCGGACAAGCACTACGTGAGCCCCTGCACAGTAGCCCCTGGATTCAGCTGTAGTGCTGTGGTGGGCAGGGGCCAGTATAGGAGAAGAACATAAGAAAAGTGATGACAGGAACTGGCCATCAGCCCAACTTGGCTTGTCGTTTTTTATTTTTTTATTTTTAACGATCATGACATTTATTATGATCAATATAAAAACTGTCAACAGACAGTAAAAACAATCAAATTGTGAAATAAAAAAAATTAAACACTAATCAGCAGTAACGCACAACGGAGAAAAAAGGGGGAGAAAGACCAGTGAGATATTATGAAGTCAAATTTCTCAAGCGTTTGTATTGAATATGTAATGAATCCCACATGGGCTGTTGGTGCACTGTGATACTTTATCAGACAGGAGAGCGCTGGTTATTGATTAGCCATCCTGATCTCCCCGTCCTTGCGTGTCCCGCAGACGTATGTGGTCCGAGTCCTGCGGGAGGGGCAGGGCGAGGCCCAGTTCGTGTTCCGTACCTTCGATGAGTTCCAGGAACTGCACAACAAGCTGACCATCCTCTTCCCGCTGTGGAAACTGCCCGGGTACGACTCCATGTGACCCCCGAACCCTAACCCTAAACCTGCACCCCGAGTCTAACCATACACCTAACCCCAACCCTACCCCTAACCCGAGTCCTCACCCTAACCTGTACCCTAAATGCCCTCCATCTTAACCTTAACCGTCTTACATACCTAACCCTAAGACCCCCAACCCTATAACCCTATAGTAACTGTAACCTTAACCTTCAACATGCGTCCACCCTGCCACCAACCCTAACCTTGAACTCATAAGCAACCCCCTGAAATGAACTGCAGCCTGTTTGACTCTGTGCACATCACCCCCCCCCCCCCTTCCCCCTCAGGTTCCCCAATAAGATGGTGCTGGGCAGGACCCACATCAAGGATGTAGCAGCCAAGCGGAAGGTGGAGCTCAACAGCTACCTGCACAGCCTGATGAGGAGCTCCAGTGAGGTGGCGCAGGTGAGTGGCAGTGTGAGCTCTACCCGCGGAAACCTGGCTTTGGGCACAGATGCCCGTCAGTGAACAAGATGGCTCCACCCTGACGGTGGGTGCCAAAAAAAAAGGGCGTGACATTTTAACTGATCTCTCCTTTCTCTCTCTTCTCTCCCTCTCCGCCTTTTTTCTCTTCTCTCTCTCTCCTCAGTGCGATCTTGTTTACACATTCTTCCATCCGATCGCCAGGGACGACAGGACGGAGGGGTTCGAGGGAATGGCCAAGCCCACAGGTGGGTTCCCCCGAGCGGCCCTGTGCTGACGCTAAAGCACTGCATTGCTCTCCTTTCCCCTGACAGCGCTGTTCATACGCCACGCTGCGTCTTTAAGGTTTAACACGCTGGTCGTGAAAGGGGGGATGGTTGACGGGGAAGTGGTCACTAACGGTGCTCTTGCCCCTGCAGAGGTGATGCCGGTGAGCCCTACCTCAGGGAGGGTCGAGGGGGAGGTGAAGTTGTCCGTATCGTACCGGAACAGCACCCTCTTCATCATGGTCATGCACATTAAAGATCTGGTGAGGCCCGGGCCACCGTACATACGCACCGTTACCGTGACGCCTGCACCGTTACCGTGACACCCGCACCGTTACCGTGACACCCGCACCGCTGTCTCTCCATGCGGGAGCTGAGGGGAAAGAAACCCCGTTCCGACTGCCATTTAATCATTTAACCCCCCCACCCCACCCCCCACCCCCCACCCCCCACCCCCCCCCCCCCCCCGCCCGCAGGTGTCGGACGACGGAGCAGACCCCAATCCGTACGTCAAGACCTACTTGCTCCCCGACCCGCACAAAACCTCCAAGCGTAAAACGAAGATCTCCAGAAAGACCAGGAACCCCACCTTCAATGAAATGGTGCGCCTGTCCTGTCCCCTCACTGGTCCCTTCTGCCCATCTCTGCTACGAGAACAGTAACAGGGCCTCTGCTGTCAAAGCACTGTAGCTTTATAATGTACCATAAGTGTTCCCTAGTTACTACAGGACTATTCTCAGTGGAGTTTTACTGTGCAGTGTGGTATTACCTCCATTTTTCTATTATGGACAAATCATATATACTGTATTTGAGGTGGCTAACCCTGATTTCTTTGGTCTGAATTGTTTGCTGATTTAAGTTAAAAGTAAAAACTGGGAGACTGTGGCAGTCCAGTACCAGGGTGTGTTTTCTCAGAGGTGTGCACTCTGTAGCGTCTATGAATGAGAGCGCATTTAAGAAGCTCTCTTACGGTGAAAGTTCTTAACCAGCCCCGCCTGGATGACCGCCCCGCATAAGCTGGTAACCTCTCTGTTGTCCGTCTTTCTGATTGTTCCCCAGCTGGTCTACAGCGGCTACAGCAAGGAAACCCTGCGTCAGCGCGAGCTGCAACTGAGCGTGCTCAGTGCCGAGTCGCTGAGGGAGAACTTCTACCTGGGCGGGGTCACGCTGGGCCTGCATGAATTCGACCTGAGCAAAGAGACTGTCGGCTGGTACAAGCTCACCGCCGTCCCCTACTTTTAAAGTCTGCACAACTCGCGGCATGCCTACGGGGGACCACTCAATCTCTCCCCTCCAAACTCAGCGCACCTCCAATTACACCCCCAACACTAATCATGGTCGTGTCCCCTTATGCACAGTATATTTTTGTTCCCAGAATATATAGGAAAGCTGTATTAATATTTTGTACATTTGACGTTGGAGGACCAAAACCAGCTCACTTTTGAAGAGTGTGTATATATTAATATATATGCATATATACATACTGTGTATTTGTAAAACGGCTCATTTTTACGTTTCACTTTTTTTTTTTTTTTTTCTACGAAGCACATTTTCAGATGGGAAGCGCTGATTTTTCCCTGTGAGTTTGTGACGCGTGAGCGTGTGGGAAGGCCGCAGTGCTGTGAATGCGGTGCGCCCCAAAGCACGTGCCAAAAACGAAATGCGGATCGCGAACCACTTCCCTCAGTGGGACAAAACGTGTGACTTCACCTCTGATATTCTTTTTTCCCATTCACTCTGCACACGGCCTGTATTATCGACACGTTATTCTCAGTTAAAACCTTTATCCAGTGAAATGTTTCTCCGACGTTCAGGACCACTGCAGTTACCACACTTCCTCAAGATGTCAGTCGGGCTAACTATGGAAGCACGTGTGCAACCAGGGTTGGTCCGTACTCTATTTCTACTAGGTCAGTTCAGGAAATGAATAGAAATTAAATTCATGAATCAATAATGAGCCATAAATGTTCTCTTTCTTTTTTCCAAGAAATTACTTAAATTTCGATTCATTTCCTGGACTGACCAAGCAACCCTGATTAGGTTCATGAGTTTTAATGCTATGAATTTGACTTGTATATATTAAATAACTCCCTTCTTGCCATTGCATTTAGACTAAAGGGAATGACAATATCATGAGACTTGGAGCAGAGAGATTTCTACTGCATGTGTACAAGTACAGTTAAAAGAGGAATTGTGTTCACTTGGAAGTGTATTTTTTAGACGATTTCAAAAGTGGAAGCTTATAAAATCAACATCATGCTATAAAAGAGTGATTTCATTCTTTTAATAACTGTAAAAACATGCTGAATTTACATAAATATGGCCAGTTATTTATTTTTAATTGGTTATCTTTAACCTGGATAGATCAGTATGTACTGTAAGCCTTTTTCCTACATGAAACATTTTTGAAACTAGGTTTCTAATGAAATTGAATTTCTTATTTCTGTAATGAAGTTCAATATAAAAAATGTTATTCATCCATTTAACTCACCAGATGCATATTTTCAATATGCTTTGGTAAAGAATATTTTCTTAAAACCAAATAAATGTTACCTCTAATTTTCTGTCTACCCTGAGTATTTTTTTTGTAACATTAATGGATGTGTATTGAACTCCTTACTTGATTTTTATATTTAATTTAAAGAAAATCTCATGTGTTAAATTAGTTGGTAAAATAGTCATATTTATTAATACATGACAGCTTGAATACATTTGTTTTAAACCTTTCAAATTTACAGCGGCATACAGTTGAGGCCAGAAGTGTACATACACCTAAGCTAAAGATATTCAAACTCTGCACATTTCATGTTGCCATACATTTCTATTGGCAAGTGAGTTAGGGCATCTATTTTGTTCACATCTGAGGTGATTTCAAAACGATCGATTAGAAACAGAGTTATTTCAGCTTAAATTCACTATATCAGTATTCCAGTGGGTCAAATGTTTGCATACACCAAGTTGACAGTCTTTTTAAACAGTCTCGAAGATTCCAGAAATTGATGTAATGACTTTTTAGAAGCTTCTGATAATTAGGAGTTCATTGGGAGTTAATTGGCACCTGTTCAATCCAATCCAAATTTATTTATAAAGCACATTTAAAAACAACAGCAGTTGACCAAAGTGCTGTACAATCAAAAATAGCATAAACCATAAAACAACACAATAAAAACACAAAGATCAGTTTAGAAGACAAAAGGACAATAAAATAATAACAACTAGGTCATAAGAAAAAGAAAGGCAACTCTCATACTGAGTTAAAAGGAATAAAGATGTTTTTAAAGACAGGATTTAGTGTAGGGGCCAGCCTATGCCTAGGCAACTTGTTTCTGAGTTTGGGGGCTACCACTGGAAAAGCGTGATCTCCCCTGTGCTTCAACCTTGATCCTGGGACAACCAGAAGCAACTGGTCAGCGGACCTGAGTGACCTTGATGGGACGTGTGGTTGTAAAAGGTCAGAGAGATTGGTTGGAGCTAGCCCATTTAATGATTTGTAGGCAAACAATAAAATCTTAAAATCAATCCTAAAACATACAGGGAGCCAGTGAAGGGAGGACAGTATGGGGGAGATGTGCTCTCGCTTGCATTTTCCTGTTAAAAGACGAGCTGCAGCATTCTGGACCAACTGCAAGCATTAGAGGGAGGCCTGGCTAACACCAACATAAAGGGCAGTACAGTAGTCAAGTCGGGTCAAGATAAAAGCATGTATAACCCTTTCAAAATCATTAAATGATAAAAAGGATTTGACCTTAGATAAGAGCCTCAGCTGGGAAAAAGCTAGATTTGACCACTGAGTTTATCTGTTTATCCAAATTAAAATCCCTGTCCATTATCACACCCAGATTTTTTACAGTGGGTTTTACATATGGTTCCAGGGAACACAGGTCCATATGAGGGGCATCACAGGCACCACTGGGTCAAAATATCAGGACTTCAGTTTTATTCACATTAAAGTTTAAAAAATTTAAGGCCATCCAAGCTTTGATGTCCTTGAGACAGTCCAACAATGGTTTTATAGAGTTTGCATCTTTCCGTTTCAAAGGCAGGTAAATTTGAGTGTCATCTGCATAATGAGATGCATAACAGTGGAACGAGATGCCATATTTTCTAAGAATGGACACTAAAGGGAGAATTTAAAGGGAAAAAGGATAGGCCCAAGAATAGAACCCTGAGGGACTCCACAAGGGAGAGGCGCTGAGGAGGATACAGAGTCACCAAGGCTGACAGAAAAACTTCTGTCAGACAAGTAAGACCTGAACCACTCCAGAGCAGTACCTTTAATGCCAACACAATGCTCCAGGCGAGAGATGAGGATACTATGGTGTACTGTGTCGAATGCAGCTGTGAAATCTAAAAGCATAAGAATGGCGGAATCCCCGGAATCAGTAGCTAATCGTTAAAAACTTTTAAAAGTGCAGATTCAGTGCAGTGAAGGGCTTTAAAACCTGACGGGAACACCTCAAGAATGCCATGTATGTCTAAAAAAGATTGAAATTGTATGAGTACAACTTTCTCTAAAATTTTTGAAAGAAACAGGAGTTTAGAAATTGGTCTAAAATTGGAGAGGACTGAGGTGTCCAGATTGTATTTTTTGATCAATGGTTGCACTACTGCATGCTTAAAATTTGCTGGTACAACACCTGAAGTGAGACTGCTGTTCATAATTATTTGGATGTTTGGTCCAATAGTCTCAGAAATCTCTTTAAAAAGGCAAGGGTGCACAACACCTGTGGCTGTATTTAAGGGCCTGCCTTTAGAGCGACTGCCTTTTTGCCCTTGATACCAATAACTGAAAGTACCGCAAGAATGTGTACAAACAATTGTATGCAAATATAAAAATCTTGGGACCACATAGACATTGCATCGTTCAGGAAGGTGGCACAAATTAACTCCCAGAGCTGAACAAACTTTTGGTCCGAAGGGACTGTGAACCCCAAGACCACA
Organism: Anguilla anguilla; assembly: GCF_013347855.1. Taxonomy (NCBI): domain Eukaryota; kingdom Metazoa; phylum Chordata; class Actinopteri; order Anguilliformes; family Anguillidae; genus Anguilla; species Anguilla anguilla. The sequence goes on from NC_049205.1 coordinate 52,531,490, forward strand.
ACAAAGGAACTGGTGAAGGAGTTGGAGGCATCAGGTACCAAAGTGTCTACATCCACTATGAAGAGAATCCTACATTACCATGGCCTGAAAGGCTGTCAAGCAAGGAAGAAGCCCCTACTCCCAACTCCAAGACTGTCATAAAAAGGCCAGAATGAAGTTTGCAGGTGATCACCTGGATGAAGACCTAGCCTTTGGGGAGTGTTCTCTGGTCAGATGAAACAAATTGAACTGTTTGGCCGTGAAGCTTTTAATCTGAAGAACACCATCTCAGTTGTGAAGCAAGGGGGTGGCAGTATCATGTTGTGTGGATGTTTAGCTGGAAAAGGGACTGGTGCACTTCAGAAAATAGATGGCATCATGAGGAAGGAGGATTATCTAGAAATACTGAAGCAACACCTCAAGACTTCAGCTAGAACGTTCAAACTTGGTCCCAACTGGGTCTTTCAATGTTCCTAAGCATGCCACCAAACAAAGACAACAAAGTGAAAGTATTGGAGTGGCCATCAAAAAGCCCTGACCTGAATCCCATAGAAAATTTGTGGACTGAACTGAAAAAGCATGTCCGTCAAACCTGACTGAGTTACACCAGTTCTGTCAGGAGGAATGGGGAAAAATTCCGGCAAAGTATTGTGAGAAGCTTGTGGAAGACTAACCCAAGCATTGATTCAAGTTAAGCAATTAAAAGCAATGCCACCAAATACTAAGAAAGTGTATGTAAACTTTTGACCCCCTGAAAATCTTATATAGTACATAAAAGCTGAAATAATTCTGTCTCTTAGCTGTTGTATTGAAATTACCACTTATGGAAATAAAGTAGATACCCTAATTGACTTAACACAGGAAATGTATGGTAGCATGAAATGTGTGGAATTGAGTTGTCTTTAACCTAGGTGTATGTGTTTATAAATGTTTTATTTAGTCTACTGAAGCCATTTCATTTACATAGGTAGAAAATGTGGAAAGGGAGTTCTTTTTTTTTTTTTTTTTTTTCCCCACATCCAAACCCAAAAACTGTACGTTTGCCTTTCATGGTACTGGCTTGAGGTTAGGCATTGTTGATGTTTTTAGGACTATCCTGGAGGCGTATCTATTTACTTTCCAGTAAAAAAACAAAACAGTTTGAGGCACATTTATTCTCTCAGCTGTTCTGGAACAACCCTTGAAATACTGTTTATCATGATATACTTTCTGTATATTGAGTCATTAACGTTGGCAGTTGTTGATTCAGTTTGCTGTTTTATCATTCTTGGAGGGCCTTTCCAAGTGTCTAAACTGCATAGTTCCTTTCTTACAGGTTTTTGAACCAACAGTTACCAGGTTTGCTCTGCTTAAAAAATGTTATTAAATTGTCCTGTTCACCAGTCCTACAGATGATGATGAAGGTTGTAGGTTCGAATCCTAAAGAAGGACACTTCTTGCTAATTTCCTTAAAATACTATGCATTTAATTTCTGCAGCTATATCTGTAATGATATTCATGAGCTGACATTTTAGCTTCAATTATTGATACGCCCATAGATGACAGCAGGTGTTTTTTTTAAATGTATCAATATACAACATTGTACTGTGGTATAAATATACAAGTGCACTGATGCCCATGTACAGAACTCAGTACTTATAATAACTGAGCCAAGTTGTTTGGTAGACACAATGAACTGCACAGTAGAGTAGCTGTGTACACATCCAACCAGTTATTTGGCCGGGTGCAGGATAAAAGTACATGTGAAGATTGAAGGAAAATGGATATCCGCACACTGGATTACAGCTCCCAATACTTTATTGACTAAAAAGCAAAGCAACATGTCAACCCAACAGGGTCTTCATCAGGCAAATGACTGACACGACAGATAAAAAGGTATATATAGACAGTAAGCCAATGATATCATACTGACATCAATGTCAGCCAATTAAGTAGGCTATACCACATTGGCCACTCGATAATATAGTAAAAAAAATAGTGCAAACACATACTAACATTTAATAATACCACAATAGAAAAATATATAGAGATACATAATAGAAAAAGTAGCAAACGACATACCAACAAGCAACAAGTAAACATTTTTTTACATATCATATAAGAATAATAGTCAATAATAGTTTTTTAGCCACTAGCATACTAGGGTACTGGAAAAGAGGGCAAAAAAAGAAAATCACAAAAAAGGTTTTATATCAAATTACTAATTTAGACCGTTGGGGACATAGTATTGAGGAAATAGATCCAGAAGGTTTCATGTTGGAGAAGCCTTTTTTCAAGATCGCCTCCCCTATGAGGCTTTACATTTTTTCTGAAAGGCAGTGCTGGTTCTTATCTTTATTTCTATCAAACATTGCACAGATAACACGTTCTCCTTTTTCATAACAGCAATAAACAGGGACTGCGGTGATTGCTTTCAGGTTCTCGTAAATTTGATCTTTTGTACTGCTGTCCCGGTCATAATGAAATAGTGCACTAAAAACTAATGCAATGTCTGTGTTTTTGTTTTTGTTTTTTAAATTATTGAGTAGATTAATGATATTGGCATGATGGTTATTGGACAGGCACTTTGCGAAACAAGGACTGAAATAAGTGTAGATAATTAGACATCCAGGGCTAATGTTTTGTTGTTCTAGTGCCATGAGGACTCTGTATTCAGAATGGTCAGTAGTTTTCTTATTTTGGTCATATATATGGCGAGGAAGCGCTGCAACAACATTGTCTTTGTTGTACACCTTTTCTTCAGCTAGAGTGTTCCTGATGTCTGCGAAGTCTGCAGGGATGTTGTTTCCCAGCTGTCCTTTCTTACAGTCGTCTTCTGAGAGTGGAAGAGTAATACTGTACTGTATGCCTCTAATGAGAAAAAGACAACATATAATATTATTTACATGTCGATTTCCACCTTGGAATCAGCCTGTTGAAACTTTAACATTAAAGAAAAGGGGATTTGCACTTACGTAGCTCTTTTCCTAGTTGGTATTCTATTGTTTATCACTTTCATTTGTTGTATTAATGCCTGTTGGTCAAACCTGAAGAGACATTATGACATGAAGGTTAATTGTAGATAAATAGCTATTAAAAACTATGCCATGTATTTTAAGGTTGTTTTGCAATTTGATATGCCAGAACCTCTGAGTTCACATCAATCCTCTGCAGAGGTTTCATCATGAATATGCTCAGAATGACTATTCAGTAGGCTACACATAAATGATATATTCAAACTGCAGGTACGGTATAAATATCACAGCTTCTTCCCAATGCATTATTAACCAATTAATCACAGAAATGTTAAATAAATATGCCGTATTTGCATTGGTAGAAGAAGTAGAGTGCCTCAACAGACCCTCACCTGTTGAACATTTGTGTCATAATTTTCTGAAGATTATCTTCAGATAAAGCACTGTCCCCTCTGTCAGACAGGAGGGAAAGAGAGAGAAGCAGAAGAGCAATCTTCCAGATCCCGACACCAACCTGCACACACACAGTACACTGGCTTAGACATCAGGCTGGCACAGGGAGTAAAGACACCTGTACTGTATCAATGGAGTGGTTTTAAAATGTAAAAGGCATTATCAATACTCACCATGTTTGCCATTTTGGGGTGCTGTGCAGAGAGGTATTTCACTTACTCGAAAGTGTCAGGCGGACAGAATTCACACGATAAGATTTATTTCTATATTAACACTAGAATACAAGCACTAAAAACAGTTGCAGTCGTACTGAAAATAAGGGAAGCATTTGAGTCATTTTTATACATACAGTAGATAAATGGGCGTAGCATGGTTTAATCAGCAAAGTATCATATATGGGCATAACATGGTTCAACGGCTTCTGGTTGGTTCTTAGATAAACAGAATATTATGTTGCAATGCAACATATATTTTGAAGGATTGAGATATTATTTTAAAAAACACATTGTGAAATAGCTACAAAACAGGAACTTCACTGTTGTTAATTTATTTCTCCTTTTGCATTTTTCCATTCCAGTCTGTTTACCTAATGCAAGAGTTGTACTTTTTGCTTTCTGCATGTTCAGTAATTTTGTGTTGAGCGCTACATAGGTAAAAGTACTGAAAGCAATCAAGGTTACATTCTCTTGTTTTCATCTAATCTAACAGTTTTCTTTATCTGTAGAAGAATGTATTGATCCCTGTTCCCTTCAATCCCTCCACTTTTTGGTCATTGTGAGAGACATGACCTTTAGGGCTATGCTAGAATAGCCCAGCAGTGTGGTCCTGTCCTGACATACTGCCTCCATTGGTGGAGCAGATGGCTGGGTCAGGGTTTGGAGAGGAATGTGTTCAGAGTCAAATGCCAGTGTCACTAGTAAGCGCTTCAACATGGCTATCTCTGACTGCAATATTGGAGTCATTGCTGAGAAGAAAAGGTTGAGGAGTTACCATTCTAGCAGTTATGAAGTTGGAAGCCTAACAGCTACTACTGGGATTAACGGTTAAGTTAAGTATATGATTGTGGTCACCAGAGGTGGACAATCCAGGGGTCAGAAAGTAAAAGTCCTGCCATGTATTTCATCCACCCCTGAACTCGGCCAGCTGATTTAGCTCTACCTCCTGGCTGAAGAATGGTGCTCATTAGCAAATCCAGGTGACTGGAACAAAATCCTGGGATGAACTTTTACTTTCTGAACCTGGATTGTCCACCTCTGGTGGCCACTGACCCATCCGATTATCAAGAGTCAGTATCTCAGATGCAGTGTCCTCCTGGAATATCTACTCTCTCTTGGGTAGCCTTTGCTATTGCAGGGGGTACTTTGCCTCTATCTGTCACTAGTGATTGCATCAAGTCTTGGTGACCTCCATTTGTCACGGTTGTGCCTTTATTGGTCACCAGAGGGCGACATTTCATAATCTTTGTATTTTGTGTTGCCTGCTGCTTCCCTTTCTGGTCGCCAGAGGGCGACAGTTCATCGTATCATGTGTTTGTTTTTATTGCTTTCTCCTGTGTTTATTCTGTCTTTGTCATCACCTGTGTCTTGTCGCCCATTAATCATTGTGCTCACCTGTTGTCTCATTCATTCTATCAGTGTGCTCACCTCCTGTGTTTATTCAATCATTGTGCTCACCTGTTGTCTCGTTATACCTTTGTGTATTTAAATCCTGTTTCCCTGTTACCCTTTTCTGGTTCCTACTGTTGTGTTCCCTAGTTGTGTGCTCCCTGCGTTTTGTGTTTTTCGAGCTCCCTGTATTTAGAGTATTTTCGAGTTTCTCTGTTTCGAGTTCCTCCGGTTGTTATCTTGTTTTCGAGTCTTTCTAGTGTTTTTGAGTTGAGTTCCTCTGCGTGTTTTTCTGTTTCAAGCATTTCTGAGTTTTTGGATTGCCCGTCATGGCCTTTTTGTTTGTTCCCTGTTTTTTGGAAGTAAAGTCTTTGTTTAAAACCTACCTTTTGGGTACCTACCTGCACTTGGGTCCTAACACAACAAACCCTGACACCATTGACCTCCAGCATGATCCAGGAGAAACCTCATGTTGAACTGAAGGGCGGAACTTACTTAGTGGATAGCCAGTTGCAAAAGACAGTTAGAAGCAATAAGCTGTCTTTCCTCTTTTACACTATTTACAACTCCGTCAGCAAATTCTCAGTCCATGTTATCGGAATAGTACATGTATGCATTATCTTCAGTTACCATTGAATTGCAAATACAGACTGCTCGCTAACCACCCACTCAGATGACATTGTCTTTGTTTGGGTTATGGGACTCTTGCAGTCTCTCCCCTCATATGATTGTAGGCACACCAGTTCCCCTGTGATTTTTATTTTATGATTTTTATACATTTCTGGTCATATTTATTTACATGCTTCCCGTATCACCATTGCATTTAGACGACAGTAGGGAACGACAGTATCAGGGGACTTGGAGTGGAGGCACTTCTGCTGCAGTCAGCTGTGTACAACTATAGAAGAAAAGGAACTGTGTTTACTTGGAAGTGTGTTTCTTAGAGTATGTCAAACGTGGAAGCTTATGAAATCAACATCATGCTACAAAAGAGTGATTTAATTATTTTAATAACTGTAAAAACATGCTGAGTTCATATAAATATGGCCAGTTATTTATTTTTAATTGGTTATCTTTAACTTACATACGTCAGTATGTATTGTAAGCCTTTTTCCTACATGAAACATTTTTTAAATTATGAAAGGTTCCTTATAAAATTGTATCTTATTTCTGAAATGAAGTTCAATATTTTTAAAAATGTTATTCATCCATTTAACTCACCAGGAAAATAATATTTTATTAAACTAAATAAATATTACCTCTAATGTAACATTTGTATATTGAACTCCTTCCTGCCTGTTTACTTTTCCACCTCACTTATGTTTAATTTGAAGAAAATCTGACATGTTAAATTAGGTGTATTAATGAATATGACTAAGTTAATATGACAGCTTGAATACATTCATTTTTTTTAACATATAGAGCACCCAGTATGGGCGGCATGGTGGTGCAGTGGATAGCACTGTCACCTCACAGCAAGAAGTACTGGGTTTAAATCCTTTTTTGTGTGTAGTTTGTGTGTTCTCCACGTGGGTTGCCTCTGGTTACTCTGGTTTCCTCCCACAGTCCAAAGACATCATAGGATATAATATATATATATATGCAGGTAGGCTAATTGCAGACTGAATTTCCATACTTATGGCTGTGTGAGTGAATGATGTGTGTGCCTTGCAGTAGATAGGAAAATGCACTGGAATAGGCTCCAGCGTGAACCTGACCAGGATAAGATATAGATAAGCTGATGTATAGATAATGGACATTTCCAATGCCATATGTGTATTTAATATTAATATTGGTAAAGAAATTTCTGACAGTGAAATAAGCTTCCCTTGGAACTGAATCCCATTCTAACCAAGGAAGTTGTTTTCATAGCGCTGGTTATGAGTCATGACAGATTCTTCATGCTGATTTGTCCATTTAATGAGGTAGGATTGAGATCAGCTGCAACTTTAGACTCTATAGCCTGTAACCTGTTGCTTCTGCCAGAATATGGGCGACATAGCGCAGGAGGTAAGAGCGATTGTCTGGCAGTCGGAGAGTTCCCGGTTCAAATCCCGCCTTGGGCGTGTCAAGTGTCCTTGAGCAAGACACCTAACCCCTAACTGCTCTGGCGAATGAGAGGCATCAATTGTAAAGCGCTATATAAATGCAGTCCATTTACCAATGGCACCATTGACAAAAATCTCAAAATGACTGAATCCACTCGACTCTCTTGCATTGGATCAATAGTGCTGTTTCCATTTAACATCATGTGTTGTTTTTCCATTGTTCTGCATTGTTCCAATGCTTGTGTTTCAGCTAAAGTGTCTCAACAGTATATTTTGCATTGTACATTTGCTATACTCATTCACATTTAATTCCTTGCTCACTGCAGCACCGTTAGAGCCAAATATTAACATCTGACTTAAGTCATATTTGTGAAAACGTAATTCCAAACAACACCAAAAAATCCTTAAATTCCTGCTCTACCATGGCTGTCTGCACTATCCTGATCTGATGGAGGATTATGGCAGTGATGGAAGTGCTCTATGCATAAGCAATGTGAAAGACTGCCACTGAAACAGTTGAGTCTAGAGGTAATAAAATGTTGCCATTGTTTTTTTCACATTTTGGTTTCCTTCTCAGTTTGTATTTGCACTCTCCAGTTCTTGATAAGCAGTAAATGTTGTCTTTAGCTGTGGTTATTATGTTGGACTTACCATGCTGTGAAATATCTAAACCCCTCTAGCACTATAAAGAGGGGTGAACTTGGAGGTTCCTTTGTAATATATACAGATTGAGCTCAGTACAGCGTCTCACTCTGTGGCCTAGAATCAATTCCATGTTTGCCATTTTGGAGTGCTGTGCAGAGAGGTATTTCTCTAATTGGAAAGAGTCAGGTGGACAGCATTCACACAATAAGATTTATTTCTGCAGAAAGAGTACAGTGTATTAATGCTAAAATACACACACTAAAGACAGTTGCAGCTGTACAGAAAATAAGGGAAGCATTTGAGTCATTTTTATTCATACAGTAGATAAATGGGTGTAGCATGGTTTAATCATTATATATGGCTATAACACGGTTTAACGGCTTCTGGTTGGTTCTTAGAAAAACAGAATATCATGTTGCAATGCAGGATATATTTTGAGGAATTGAGATATAAGATTGAGATATAATTTGTTTTTAAACCACATTGTGAAATAGCTACAAATCAGGAACTTCACTGTTGTGAACTTATTTCTCTTTTTGCATTTTTCCATTCCAGTATGTTTACATAATGCATGAGTTGTACTTTTTGCTTTCTGCATGTTCAGTAATTTTGTGTTGAGTGCTACATAGGTAAAAATACTGAAAACACACAAGGTTACATTCTCTTGTTTTCATCTAATCTAACAGTTTTCTTTATCTGTAGAAGAATGTATTGATCGATAGTCCCTGTTCCCTTCAATCCCTCCACTTTATGGTCATTGTGAGAGACATGACCTTTAGGACTATGCTAGAATAGCCCAGCAGTGTGGTCCTGTCCTGACATACTGCCTCCATTGGAGGGCAGATGGCTGGGTCAGGGTTTTGAGAGGAATGTGTTCAGAGTCAAATGCCAGTGTCACTAGTAAGCGCTTCAACATGGCTATCTCTGACTGCAATATTGGAGTCATTGCTGAGAAGAAAAGGTTGAGGAGTTACCATTCTAGCACTTATGAAGTTGGAAGCCTAACAGCTACTACTGGAACTAACGGTTAAGTTAAGTATACGATTGTGGCCACCAGAGGTGGACAATCCAGGGGTCAGAAAGTAAAAGTCCTGCCATGTATTTCATCCACCCCTGAACTCAGCCAGCTGATTTAGCTCTACCTCCTGGCTGAAGAATGGTGCTCATTAGCAAATCCAGGTGACTGGAACAAAATCCTGGGATGAACTTTTACTTTCTGAACCTGGATTGTCCACCTCTGGTGGCCACTGACCCATCCGATTATCAAGAGTCAGTATCTCAGATGCAGAGTCCTCCTGGAATATCTACTCTCTCTTGGGTAGCCTTTGCTATTGCAGGGGGTACTTTGGCTCTGTACAGTTCCTTGCTCGCTGCAGCACCGTTAGAGCCAAATATTAACATCTGACTTAAGTCATATTTGTGAAAATGTAATTCCAAACAACACCAAAAAATCCTTAAATTCCTGCTCTACCATGGCTGTCTGCACTATCCTGATCTGATGGAGGATTATGGCAGTGATGGAAGTGCTCTATGCATAAGCAACGTGAAAGACTGCCACTGAAACAGTTGAGTCTAGAGGTAATAAAATGTTGCTATTGTTTTTTTCACATTTTGGTTTCCTTCTCAGTTTGCATTTGCACTCTCCAGTTCCTGATAAGCAGTAAATGTTGTCTTCAGCTGTGGTTATTATGTTGGACATACAGTGATGTGAAATATCCAAACCCCTCGAGCACTATAAAGAGGGGTAAACTTGGAGGTTCCCTTGTAATATAACCAGATTGAGCTTGGTTCAGTGTCTTGCTCTGTGGCGTAGAATCAATCCAGAACATTCCAGTGCTTTGACTGATGTGGGGCTCAAATTAATTGCATATGGCTTAAGTCAGGTATGTAGAGTTACAGGGGGCAGGGTATCCCTGCCTTGTCATCTAGATGTGACTTCTTTGGTCAACCTCCTCTTGGTTGGCCCTAGCCAGCTGGGTTAGTCGAACCGTTCTCAAGTACGATAACTGCACAGTTCTGGGGGTGAACTGCTGAATGAAAAGAAGCCACAGATGACTGGATAAATTTTAATAAGTAGGTGGTGCTCTGGAAAAACTTGGGTTAATAAGTTGTCGCCATCTAGTGGACTTTTGCGTGTCATTATCTGGCATTACATACTACTGAAAGATGTAGCCATCCTATGCTGAGTCTGTACACCAGGGAAGGACAAGGAGGGTCGCATATGTTCCTGGATTTAAAACTTCTACTCTTAATTATTTAATCAGTGCAATCATATTCATGATCTGACATTTAGCATCATTTATTGATACGCCCATAGATGACAGCAGGTGTTTTTTTAAATGTATCAATATACAACATTGTACTGTGGTATAAATATACAAGTGCACTGATGCCCATGTACAGAACTCAATACTTATAATAACTGAGCCAAGTTATTTGGTAGAAACAATGAACTGCACATGCACAGGACCTCCAGGAGCACAATTGCCACCCTTGCTTTAACACACAGAATATACTTTTTTTTACAGTCTCTGGTATAACATGGTTTAATGGCTTCTGGTAAACTGCTGTTGTAATTTTTTTGTAAATCTCTATAGTCTGTCTCCGAAAGTATTAAATCACGCCCAATTTGAATTTCTGACCAATCACACACGCATTGGTGTCATCTGCGGTGATTTCGGCGAGCTAGAAAATCTTGGAAGTGAAAGAAGTGCCGAAAAAAAACTTGCGTTTGTTCGTTTTCTCCGCAATCACGTCATTTTGTTCTTACGATCTCGCCGAACTTCGTTTCCGCAAAAATTTAGTAAACATTGTAAAGCCATTAAAACTCTAAAGGTGTATAAACATTTTTTTTGTCTTCTTGACCATGCTATGCTAAGCCCCCGTAACTGTAAAAAAAAAATTATTATTATTATTATTATTATTATTTTTCTGTGTGTACTTTGCTTCGCTTGTATCATGTTGTCTGTATAATTGTATTATATTATATAACTGTAGTTGCAATTGCAATGTTCTGATTTTTGATCAATAAAAAAAATAAAAACTTAGTTTCCGCAATAAGTATGCTTGTTACAATAATACATAATAATACATTGGCAATTCAATCCAATAATACGTTTACAATCCATTCGTTCGTTACCATGGACAGTTTTGAAGAAAGGGTGGCTGAGGAGGTGTTGTTGTTTCCCAGCCGTATTGATAGCCTACTTTTGTTGCTACGTGCGGTTGCGAAACCGCATCGAGTATAAAACAATCTCGTCCACAGAGAACTTCTTCGGTTTCGGCAAGCCAAAAAAAATAGACTTATTTTGAAGTGCGCTGCCCGCTTTAAGATCTACTTCCCAGGGAGATGTTTGAGAGGTTATTCAAACCTGCCGTAGGGGCGATTTCAATCTCTCCCCAACCTTCATGAAGAGATCTGGATGGCCAGAGAAATGGTAATATAGGGTACATCACATTCTTTATCATGCACTCCCACTTTGAGGTGTACTGTGAACACAATGGTTTGTGGTATTAGGCTGAATTGCCTGAGCTGGGAGAGCTCATAACTAATTTCACCAGAACATTACTGAATGATATGAAATCCTCATTGGCGCTGGAGCACAGCATATATGGGTGCTTGTTGGACAACATGTAGGCCTACTTACCGGTGGCAAAGTTCCCTCACTTGTAAGCACTTCAACATGGGTTACTATGGCTGTAATATTGGAGTAATTGCCGAGCAGGAAAGGTTAAGGAGTTACTATTCCAGCAGTTATGAAGTTGGAAGCCTAACAGCTAGGTTGGAAGCTTAATGGCTATTACAGGCACTAACAGTTAAGTTAAGGACATGATTTTGGCCACTGACCCATCCAAGTATCACCGAGTCAGTATCTCCAATGCAGAGTCCTCCTGCAATATATTCTCTCTCTTTAGTAGCCTTTGCTATTGCAGGGGGTCCTCCTGGAAAAATATAGGACTGTAATTACTTAAGACAGGTAGCACTGCCATCTCACAGCAAGAAGTTTCTGGGTTCGAATCACAACCTGGGCCTTTCTGTGCGGAGTTTGCATGTTCTCCTTGTGTTCGTGTGGGTTTCCTCCGGGTACTCTGGTTTCCTCCCACAGACCAAAGACATGCAGGTAGGCTAGTTGGAGACTCTAAATTGCCCATAGGTATGAGTGTGTGAGATAATGGTGAGTGAATGTGGTGTGTGCCTTGCATTAGACTGGTGTTCTGTCCAGGGTGTATTCCTGCCTAATGCAAGCTGGGATAGGCTCCAGCACTCCCTGTGACCCTGACCAGGAATAAGCGGGTATAGATTATGGAAAGGATGGATGGATTGATTACCTAGGACACTAGAATCTAAATTTAAGACGGAAATACGTAAATTGTGGTTGAAAAAAGACGACTTTACAATCGTATTATGGTGGATCAGTGCAAAAACAAAAGACTGGCTAAAGAGAAATGGGGGATGGATCACTGGAAAGAACCGATAATTTAGTCCAGCCCCCTGGGAGGGACACCGGTATCGCCAATAATTAACCCAGCACATGTATTGTTTTTCCTAAAATGTTTGTTCTCTTTTTTAGAAAATATTTACTCTCCTTGTGGTTTAATTGTATGTATTATTGATTTAATTTATGATTTTCCTTTTTGATTGTTCTTGATTTTTTATCATTTTTGTGTGAACATATTTGCCTTACATGTTTTTTCTTTGGACTTTTAAATGAGATGTGTTTTAATTGTTGGGGAAAAAGTAAAACCAATAAAGACACATTTTACAATCACGACGTGCATATTACCAAAACACAAATAAAAACTTTTAGAATTTTGGATTGTGACAATTTGACTGGTCGTATATATTATTTACCTTCTAATTGAATACAATTTCCACGGTCCTCGTCTGCTGTGGTAAAGGTGGTCAGTACCGTAGACCGTAGGATCAATGACAAAGTTCCGTGATCAGGACCATAGACCGTATAAAAAAGTACGCACAGAATGTTAAAATCAGGTTGAAATCATAGACTGTATTAAAAAATACGCCTGACATCGAGATACACAAGGTCGCTGACGAACAATTACGTAACTTCCTGTGCAGAGTCTAATTCTCGCGCAGCCTCAGAATGAATTTCCTTTTCTGCTAGATCGCCATCATGGGTCGTATGCACGCTCCCGGGTAAGCTGGTGTTTAACCCGGTAAATGGGGCATCTTCACCATGTAGACGAGAAAAATGTACTTTTGTAGATTATACCAACTGCAGTATAAGGCTGTCGGTCCGCAAATGAGATAAGTGGCAGTTTGCCGCTTCATATCACGTTTAAAACCCGGATAGCTCAGTTCTTGAAGAAAGCATGGCCGCGTGTGCCAAACGAAAATGTTATTTTTGTGTTATTCTTATGCAAAACAGTATAACTTAACCAGCTTACTTAAAGCAGTTGTAAAAAAAGAAATGTATTTTCTGCAATTGGATAAAGTCCTAGTGAAATGAATCAATCATTTGTTTACTGACATTACCTTAAACTCCTGACTTGAAGGCCGCACACCTATCGGCTAGCTAGCGCTTCAGCGTGTGGTTTGCTAGGTTATCCATAGAATGTCGATACACGTTGGCTCTGCTTGAATATTTGCATTTCGACCGGACAGTTCATTGCAAGCTTTAAATTCCTTCTATCCAGCAAAATTATTTTTAACAGCATATTAAATGGGACATCTAGGCACTGACCGGGCTTCAGGAAGTAGCTAACGTTACCCGGTTTTCTAATGTAAGTCACGTAGGTTGTAAGACAACGTTAGTTAAGAAAGCAGGCTTGGGTTTGTGTAACGTTAAGCTTTCTATACGTCAGTTGGGCTATACCTTGGTTGGATGAAGTGATAAAGTTATTAAATAGTTTTGAAACCTAATTAAGTCGAATTCATAGATTTAGGTCAAAGTAGATTGCCAGCTATAATACTTTCAAGTTGCTTAGCACTTGCATACCCGCTGTCAGTTGTTTGCATGCCAGCTACATCACTAGCTGGCTAGCCATCTTCGCTATCCAGGAGGTCAATAATGTTTGCTTTAACTCGTGAGTAATGCACTTGTTTGTCATCTGTTACGCAGAAAGGGCTTGTCCCAGTCGGCGTTGCCGTACAGACGTAGTGTCCCCACGGTGAGTATTGGTAAATAGCACTATTAGCTGTATTACACATGTTTAATGTTGGCCAGTTTTTCTTTGCCTTTGAGAATATTATATGAAGATTGATAATGTATTGTTTTTCTGTCATAGTGGTTGAAACTGACATCTGATGACGTCAAAGAACAGATCTTCAAACTGGCCAAGAAGGGTCTGACCCCCTCTCAGATCGGTAAGATTCTGTGTCAGCTGTCAATGACTTCTGTACATTTCCATTGAAGGCTTGTAGTTCATATTCTTTCAATTTGACTTGCTGCTATACATTTGCTTTGAATTAACCCATTAAGTGTCCTGTAATTTCTTTCGTAAAATTGGAAGGCCCATTCTTTACACCCTAAACAAGGGAATGAACTCTTACTTTGACTTTATGAATTTCCATTTATGAATTGCATTATAGCATTCCAGTGTCAAGTTTCAACTCCTGACACCTTCATTGTCACTAATTATGCATCAGCCTTTTGTTTAAATGTACAATGTTTTTGATTGTGATACAGCAGTGTTTAGCCCACAGTGCACCTGAGGTCTGTTTCTGTATGTGAACTACCCCTGTGCAGTTAAATGTCATGGTGCCACATTAGATGTTTTAGTGTTGGTTGGCTTCTTTTCTTTTGTGAAGTAGTTTTTTTTCATATCCTAAAGTCAGTTTCTGATTTTCTTATGGTTTTATTTTGTGTAGGATTTTTGCTCTGATAAGAGCTCGAGGCTGTGATTACTTTTGACTAATGGTGCTGACCGTAGTCTTTTTCACGTGTTGCTTATGGCTGCCTCAAGTTCCTGTAGGGCTGTTTTGTCAGATTCAGTTTACACTATCTCTCCCAGAAATAATATTTGCAGTTTATCACTGATCAAAGTACTTTTTGATATCCTAGTAATTTATTCATCTTATTTCAACACTAAGTATTACGCAAGTAAGGGCACTGTTAAACACTTGCACAAGTTTGTATTTGTGTGCTTTTACTATATATATATGTATGTATTTACTACTCCTTAACTTCCTTAACTACTGATGGGTCTAATTTTGGGGAGCACTCACTTTTACACTGTGCGTTATCTGTGCTCCAGGTGTGATCTTGAGGGACTCCCATGGTGTCGCCCAGGTGCGTTTTGTCACCGGCAACAAAATCCTGAGGATCCTCAAGTCCAAGGGCCTGGCCCCAGACCTGCCCGAGGACCTGTACCACCTGATCAAGAAGGCCGTCGCCGTGAGGAAGCACCTGGAAAGGAACAGAAAGGTCACATGATCTGAACGCACCGAGCGCTCGCTTCGTCACTGTGCCGCTTTGAGAAGCAGGCCCGACGCGGACGGCCCGCGAGGCCGCCCTCGCGCGGCTCTGTCCGTGTGGCGTATGGGAGCGTAGCACGCGCCGTGACGCGCAGTCCCGTTCCACGACGTTGGACAGCAAGCTTGTCCCCGGCCCTCAGGGCTGGTGAGGACAGCGTCCTGTATATTCCTACACCTTCCCAGAGCCTTGGGGCCATGACTGGGGAGGAAAACCATGCAGAGCACAAATTCATAGCAAGATAATAAACCAATGCAGGACATGCCATGTCATACTTCAAAGTTTTGAAGTATCGAATCACAGTGAGGGTGTCTGTAGCCCCTGAACAGTGCTTATTGACAGTTGTTATACATGCATGCATACCCTTCTGTACTTTTTCAGGGTAGTGCATTTTCTGATTATTTGTACTTTATTCCTCTAACATCAGTAATGATTTAGAATTTAAGTTAATGTTTAATTTATTTTAATTTGTTTGTGATCAATGGTTTTTACTTTTCCTTTTCCTCTACCAACAATTAGGTCCTCTGGTGTCCATAAAGGGTGCTATACAATAAGACTAATTATCTTGCGTGTTATATTCCTAGCGAAGGAAGTTGACCTAGAGAGCAATGTTTGAATCTGTTATAAATGGGGACATCAGAATTTGGAATTCATGTCTGTTTCCTGTCCTTTATTGGTTTTTGTGCAGGACAAGGATGCCAAATTCCGTCTGATTCTGATCGAAAGCAGAATCCACAGACTGGCCCGTTACTACAAGACCAAGAGAGTACTCCCACCCAACTGGAAGTAGTACGTATTGCAACATTTATTTCTGTTCTTGCTGTATGCGTGTTCTTCTGGTGCATTCACCTATTATTCAGTGAACTCGTACGATCTATGCCTGTATCTGTTAACATGATTTGGTTGTCAGTTTCCCAAATTGTTTACAGTACAGTGCGCTACGATAAGCTCGCCAGGCAGCACATTTCATTGTCCCATTCTTGCCTTGTAAGAAGTGAGATATTTCTGATGTGCCAGACCAAATTTGGAGGTAAATTAGCAGAGTGGCTGTGCTGTGCCAACCCTGCCAGTCCCCTTCAGACAATGTTCACAACACACCTTATCATGCCCTGATGAGCACCAGTGTCATTTAGGGGTACTTTAGTTTTAGTTACCATCAAAAACAAGCTTTTCTCCATCACCACCATGCGTGTGCATGTGCGTGCATGCATGATTTCTGAGGCTTACTGTACATAGATGTTAACATTTTGCTTCCCTCATGCAGGGAAATTTGTGATACTGTAAACCACTTAAGGGTATAACAAAGCAGTACTGTTATATGCGCTATGTCAAGTTATAATACAAGATAAGGCACTTGTGGTTATATGCCTAGTTTGACTGAACTGACTCATTTGCATACCTGTGTGGGTTCTGTTATCCTACAGTACTATAAGTTTATCAGAGGTGCATAATGAGTTTTTATAATCGGGGTGTGGACGTGCATTGATGGGTTTCCTAGATGGCCATTCGAGACAACCTGTACAGCCGAGTGGGGCCATGTCAGGAAGTGTTCATCGTGTGGATTATACACTGTTACCTTAACTAGTTAAGTTACCCTGCACCTTTTGACTGATTTACATCTGTTTTCCACAGCGAATCCTCTACTGCCTCTGCTCTGGTGGCATAAGTTTCTTCGCTTTTTGGACAAATAAAAGACACTTGGAAGGAGTACTCGTGTGTCCTGTGTGGTGTGTTCTGGGTAAAGTAGAGGCCATCTAACTGGTTCGGCACGGTTATCACTGTCATCCAGAACCTTCAAGGGCAATAGTGGCATGATACAGAAAGTGCTTATTATAAGGGCTACAAAGGAATTATGGGTACAGAACAGGAACTAACATTGAATAAGGAGCAATTCCTTAGTAAGTTCCTTGCCACTTAAGCATGTTGGGGAACATAAACCAGTTTCACTGCCAAATGCGTAATTGTTTTTAGGCATATGGTTAATGCAAAGACATATCCAGCATCTGCAACTGATGGACCTTGTACATACAAGCAAGTTCTTCCCAGGATGCACCTCAATTCTTTAAAGACTTCAAAGAATGTTCTGAGTAAATGCCAGTTTTATGCATGCTAGAGCTCTTATGTGCTTGGTATGTCATACCCTGTGCTTACTGCTTGGGTCGCATTAGTGATAATTTCCCTGTATATGTGTGGAGT
This sequence comes from Anguilla anguilla, assembly GCF_013347855.1. NCBI lineage: Eukaryota > Metazoa > Chordata > Actinopteri > Anguilliformes > Anguillidae > Anguilla > Anguilla anguilla. Next base: position 52,548,805 of record NC_049205.1, read on the forward strand.
CTAGAATTTGCGTGTTCTCCCCATGTCATTGTGGATTTCCTCCCCCATCCAAAGACACGCAGGTTATGCTGATTGTGTTCTCTAAACTGCCCATAGGTATGAATGTGTGAGTGAATGGCGTGTGCCCTGTGATGAATTGGTGACATGTCCAGAGAGTATTTCTGCCTCTCTCGCCCAATGCATGCTGGAATAGGCTCCAAGCCCCCCTGCAACCCTTACCAGGAATAAGTGGGTTGGAGGATTGGAGGATACCGTATCAGCTTGCCACAGTAATTATAATGTTAAAATGTTAATGTATAAATTTTAAAATTCTAGGTAATTGCTTTAAATGCTAACAAACCAGCAAACGCTATGTTAAATTCCCATCCTGGCTCTCTCAACCTTCCATCTAATCATCCCCTGGCTAACAAAAAAATTGTTCTCACTCTCCAACTGAAAAGTGATGCGAGTCATCAGTTGGTGAGAAGTGCTCTGCATAAATTCAGCAAACAATGACTACAGCCCTCAAAGACTGGAGTCACACACTACTGCAGAGTTCAACCTCTGAAATTGATGAGGGTTCAGAAACAAAATATCACAATGAATTGCCCGAAGTGATAATGTGTGTGCCAGTGAATTGTGAGACTGCTTTCTTCCTGGCCTGATATGGAAGGTGGTTCACTGACATTTTCTTTGCCAGTGAATTAAATAATCGGGGCAGTAAAGGATTAATAAGTGGTTGCAGTGAGTAAACACATTTTTGACCTGTATACAGGAACAAATCCTCACTCATAGGAACAATGAAGGCTTCGGCTTTCATAGTTATAGAAGTGTGCGCTCATCTCTCTCATAGCCACTTCTAGAGCACTTGGTCATTGATGATTATCAATGTGTGTTCATTTGTCACTGTGGCTCTCATGCATGGTAATAAATTTTATTACTATGTAGTTTGGCGTGATGATACTGTTTCAAGTACTGCTGTTCATCACTGAATAATTGTTTTATACAAATTCTACAACAGTCCTGTTTCACTTTCTAATAGTGCACTTGTGTTCTAGACCAGAGGTCCCCAACTCCTGATGAGCCACAGGGTTTCATTTAGTCTTTAAATCAGCAACTAGTTTTAACTGTAGAAACCTGGTGCAGTAGGTTTATTATGTAATAAACTACTTGGTATTTGGTGTTATGCTAAGTGATATCAAAAATCAGCTCACCCTGATGTTTCCTAGGACCAGGGGTGGGGACCCCTGTTTCTCAGCAAACCAATAGTAACATCAACAGTTACAACTGCAATATGTGCTTTCTATCACAAGAGGTCAGTATTGAACTAATATTAAGCTTTGGAGTTGCCTCCCCGAACGATCAAACCACTCTAAAAATTTTTTGCATGTAACAAATGACCAGTATAACTTGGCAGTAGTCATAATGTAAATGATGGCAACAAAGGTTAGAATGAGATTAACTGTCATATTAGAGTCATAATTTATAATGCTCATACATTTCATCCATCCATTCTTAAATGGATTGTACTGAAAAAAATGCTAACTGCACATCCCTCTGGATAAGTTTCTTAAATGCAATTTAATACTAGCTTCCATCTTTGGTTTTGTTGTTCTTTGGGTGCGATGGAAACTAAGAACGGTAATGGTAAACAAATTGCATCTACTTCAAACATTTTTCATCGGACCCCTGTATTTGATTAGAAAATTAGATTGCATCATGTAAATTAGATCTGGTGGCAAAGGAATGAGAGTAAGTTAATGAATAAAAATAAATAAAAATGTATATATATATATATATATATATGTATATATATATATATATATTCCACACACAAGGCACAGACTGCGCGCTCCTCTCGTAGCTGGATCTTAATTATTTCTCCCAGTGGTGTCATTAGATATAGAGGCTATGTCTCTGTAATTACGTGAGGGCTACTTTTATTTCTCAGCCGAGCTCTGGGTCTCCTGCTCAGATGAGAAGGGAGCAGGAGTTAAAGGGAGGTCACCTGGCAAGCCAGCACAAATGAATAGGTAATTATTCAAAGGCCCCCCCGTGTTCAGTTTGTGTTGCAGCATGGCTAGGCTACATCTCTTCACGATCTGAGGATGCCATTCAGCTGCAATACCAGAGCTGACAACAGGGTCTTGGCCTGAATTGTGTATGGTGCCCTGAAGTCTGATCATTAGAGAGAGCCAATTAATGCTTTTGTGAATATCCATAGATGTCATACATGCCTAATACTGGAAAAGAGCTGTATACAGTACCGTTGTCCAAACACTTTAAACCCAGATATGGCTTTTCATTTATGAAAATCTCTTACTGGGCTGCTGAGTGTCTAATTAAGGTGAAGTTTCTCAGACTGCCTGGTGAATTCATTGTTATGCAAGTGGTTCAAGAGAGCAAGGGCATGCATTATTTACTCTTCATTAACATAACAGACAATGGAGGAGCCTGTGACCGAAAGGACGGAGAGAGGGCGGGAGAGAGTGAAGGAGAGAAAGAGGAGAGAGTGCTTGTTTGTGTGAGGTGGTGGCGCTGTTTTAAAGTCTGGACCTTTCAGGAGAGCACTGTAACTGACGCAGCTCTCAGAGAGTAGACTGACTTGCCAGTGCTTCTGGGTCAGAGGCCAGCGACAAGTCTGTATGTGGACGCCGGTGTCTGCAGTAAAACTTTTGATGCCCGTGGTTGTTTATTCAAACATGTCGAAGCCGTTAAAACTGTCAATTCAAAAGCATAAAAAACGTTGATGTCTTTTAATTTTTTTTTCTCTGTATGTGACACAAATTAGGAGGGTTTAAATTCTGCAGCATTCGTTGTTTTTGATCTGTTTCGGGCAGCAGTTTTCATGAAAAATGGCTTCAGCTCAATACGCCCCTCAGGTGCCCCTCCATCCCAACCTTTAACCCCACCCCCGATGTGCAGTGTTCTGAACAGGGCAGATCTGACATGTTCAGTCAAGCATCCTATCCCACAAGGCACTGCTCTCTCTCTTTTTTTTTTTTTGCTGTGCGCTAATTAGCGATAGCTGAAAATCAGATTAATTCAAAGGTCATTCAGGTGAGCTGGATGGGACTGAAGGGCTACATTAATGCATTCATATTAAGCTTTCATTGTTCCTTAGCATAGGCCTGTGTTAGTAAAGCTGATTTTCTTGGGGTTTTTTTCTCTAAACTTGCTGTGTCAGCTTAATCTGCTTTAATGAAAGGAAATAGGCCTTCAGTTTCATTTGCTGCTTACAGTTAGCATGTTTGGGGATTAATGATAATCAAACAAATAACTTACTTGGAAGATAATGGAATATTCTGTTCTCTGAGCAGCACAAAAATGTACATCAAAAGGGAGATATAATAAACAAACCATGAACTGTGGCACGTTAGATAAACCCTGCTGCATGATGGGTAATGCATATCAAGAGGATCTGGTCAAAGAGGACTTGTCAGTCTGTTGGAGTGTTTGCTGTCTCCTGGCTGGCTTTTAATCCTGCTAATGGTTCCTCTTACCCTCTGTGTCAGATCAGTTTGCCTTCAGAAGAACAGGTTTTCAGTAAAAACTCTGGATGGCTGACAGATGTTTGTTTGAAGAGACATGTAGATCTCTGCACACCTATAAGGAAAGACACTTGGCATCAAACCTCACAGGGGGAAATTCATGCTTCTTTTCTGCAAAGGATTGGTTGATGAAATATTTATACTGAGGCTAGCAGTTTGATGTTCCCAGCTGACAAGAGGCACCAGTGGGAGTTGTGAATAATAGAAAGTGGTAACATCTCCTCTAGCCTCCTCCTACTGATATAATGATCATGTACAATAAATGATTTTGTTATATTTATCCCCAGGCAATTGGCAAAAAAAAAAACAATAGAACCAAAATTTACATATTCTGAAATTGTACTGAAGTGTCTTTTCTGGACACAATGTATATATTGTTGTACTTTTATTTTTACACTGTTTTCATTTTAGACTGTAATACTGGCTGTTGTATGCTATATTATTAATGTCCTTGTTTCTGCTGTCATGTATTTAATGCATTGTGCATCGTAGATTTAAAAAGCAAACATTGTCTAGCCAAATTAACTTATAAATTAATAACGTTGAATGGATAATGACGTCATTTAAATATTCAAATGTTATTATTATCAATTAAAGTAGGAGGACTCAGTATACAGCATTGTACGGTGGTGAATGGATAAATTGCGTCGACACACAAGATTCAGCAGGATGCGAAGAGGGAAAGAGGGAGAAATGCACAGAAAATGGTGCATTAAATGCGCCACGAGGCAGCAGGCGGGTGCTGACGAAGCCTCTTCCTTCGGGGCTGTCCATGACGCAGCGTCTTTCCTCCCGCGCGTATGAAAACGCGCCGCGGCTCGGCCTGCCCCGCAGCAGGAGGGGGGACCGCATGTGTCCCTGCGCTGTGCTGCGCTGCGCCGCGGCGCGAGCATCGTTACCATGCGCCGCACGTCTCGGTCCCGGACGCTCTCTGTCCCACGGGCCAGGCTGCAAAATGGCAGGCGGTGGCTGTGAATTTAGAGACGACGGAGTCACGGCACCGGTGGATCGTTGTGAGTGAGCGTGCCGATGTACAATAAAGGCGATACGACAGCGCCCCCTAGAGCCAGACATAGGTGGTGATTATTTCCCTGTACTTGACACCAGCGGTGTATACTTCTCGCGCAGTTGACGTATGCAGAATGCGGGTGCATGACTGACCAAAGTAACTGCTGTTGAGATGTTGAGACAGACCCAGGAAAATCAACCCCTTCCTCCCCAAGTTACACGACGGCTAACTGTAAGCTACTGGCAGCACGGACACATTCAGGGTTAGTGCATCACTGCACTGGAACCTTGTACTTTAACAGAATGAGCCACCTGGCAACCCCTTTAAGGGGGTTACGTTGACAGGCAAGATCCCCAGGCCTACTGCACCCTTTCTCTGTCACTGTGAATGGCTTTGCCTGCCTTTAGGTTAGGTCTGTCACACCAGGGGCCTATTTTGTTGTTTTTTTCAGTCACTTAGAATGTCCACTGATCCGCTGAAAGCCAGTGGTTCTTGACCCAGTCTTTCTGAGAAGGATGTCAAAAAAAACAAGTGGAGTTTTTCACACACTACCCCTTTCCAGTGAAATACTGGTACCTTATGAGCTATGTTCGCATCCACAGAATATGTGAAGAATCACTGCTCATGGAGTAATTTTTTTTTTTTTTTTACTTAGTGTGATGATGGGGGTGAAAATATGATGTCTCTACAGAACATAAAGTTTTATTTGATTGATTGGTTTGGGATGGAAAATGCATGTGATGGAGCATTCCAGTAATTTTTATCCAGCATGATCAGACCTTTAGTTTCCCTGTGTTTTTACATGCAGAAATAGACAGGGATAAAGATTTGGCTCCCACACACCTTATCTTTATTCTATGACCTCATTCTCCTGAGCAGAATGTCCAGCCAGCGTGCTGTTTCTATAGTTACCTCCAGCGCCATGTTTTCCTCCACAGAGCATGCAAGGAATCCATCACTGCTTGTGCTGGCGATACAAAAGCCCACAATCGCTGGGCCCAAGGCAATGAAAGCACAGGAGGAGGGCAGCAGGGCGAAGGATGGAGAGCCAGCAGGGGTGCATTTAAGGACAAGCTTCGGGGAAAATCTGGCTGCATCACAGAACCGTTTTTAGTTTTTAAAAATCTCTTCACATCTTTTTTTAGACACTCTTTGAAGCCAGGTGGCAGGTGCCAGGGGGGCATAAAGCTTGCAGAATGCTAACAGGAAACAGACACCTGACGCAGATTTTTCCAGCGCCAACCTGAATCACTGAGAGCACGCCTTAAATCGTAAATTATGTTGAGGTGTGCCAGGACAATGCTGTCAGATGCTCCGCCTGCTTCCCCCTAATTTGGCATGCCCAGACATGCTCATGCTGCAAGCCGACCTATTGTAAATTTGGGAGGGCCAAAGACAAGCATGTGTGATATTGCCCTTGTTTCTTTTCACTCTGTGATCAACAAAACGAGCTCACACAGACATGAGCCAGAGGACACTAAGTTCATGTACAGCCCAACAGAGGGCGCATTGAGGGTTGCTTTAGCACGATGAGACCTCTTCATCCCAGCTGGCTGGAAGCCTCCCAGAGTAACACTAGCAGAGCTATATGGAACTGCCAGCCAGTCAGCACTGGATTAGATACCAGACTGCAGGGCTCATGCATGTACTGAATCAGGGGCTTTACAGGATGAGCCACCAAAAGCCCTGAGAGTCCACTTTTATGAACTGCTTCCTTTTTCATGAGAAACACGTTTGCTTCCCATTAGAGAGTCCCTACGCCAGAATATAACAGCACACACAGACACAGTTAAGATAATTTATAGGAGAGTCAAAGGAATACTACGCAGGATTTTTTACCTTGAACATGTTAAGTAAAATCATTTGGATACACTTTGCAGTCTGCAGTTGCAGCTGGTTGCTTATTCAAATGTCAAATTGAGATATGATTGAGATAATTAATTAAGAGCAAAAGTTGGCAGAAAATCCTGAAATGGATCAGCCCTTGGTGTGCACCTGATAGAAGGTAATGTTTCCCAACCTCGACCCTGTGTATGCTGTTTTTTCGTTATAATCACAGTTGGAATCCCCAAATTTTAACAAGCTGTTATTTTTTCTTGAATAGGTGCTTTTCATGTTTACCCTTTTCAGAAATAGCGATGTATGACTTGAAGAATAGAAATCCCATGTTCTCATTCCGCTTACTCTAAACAATGACATAAAATGAGGTAACAGATTTTTTTTAACAGATCAAATTAAAGACTGCGGCCAATCAAAGGTTTCCTAATACGCTTGTTGAACAAATGTGTTTGAGTTCTTCCATAATTTTTTCCCCTTCAACTTAACAGGTTGCAGGTTTTGCCATGTTATCCTTTGCTTTTTCTTTGGATTTTTCATTATCTACCGAATGGTTGGTTTTAGTGGCCATGCGTGCCCACGCTTTCCAATTAGGAGCGTATTGATTCACCTCAGTGTATACTGTAGTATGTTGTATTCCAGGATTAAATGACAATGCCGTCTCCTTTCGTGGAACTAGCGTGTGATTCACCTGAATGTTGTCTTTTTAGGTTTTGGGCGTTGAAGGTTAAATCCGCCCTATGCATTCCATACGTCAAACTCTTGTTGCAAGTCCTTTGTCTCGGTGGATGGCGGCAAACAAAGCATTTTATCGTGCCTCGAACCCTGCCCATTATGTCGCCAATGCTCGTTGAACTTCCTTCACTTTCTGTCTTCTGTTTCCCCACATTTTCTGTCGGCTAAAAAAACTACGGCAAGCGCTGTAGTTTCTCCGAAGTTTGGTTTTCCCCTTTAATTACTGTGAAGCTCTATTGGCGATTATTGGGCTATGTCTGCTTCCCTGGAGACTCCACAGAGGGGAGCATGAAGTCGTACTTCAGACCGGGATCATGGCGGCTCCTCTCGGGCGGGACACTCTACCTGATCACTGGTCTTACGGAGTCTGCAAGGATGGAAGAGTTTTTTTCATAAAGTGAGCACGCATTGTATTTCCAGATTTTGAACGCTGTCGCTATTGATTACTGCTGAGTGGGAACTGACGCGTTTCTTTTTCTCCGTAGCTAACAGGTGTTTGTTTTTTTTTTCTTTCAGTGATGAAACTCTCTATACGACTTGGCTTCATCCCCGTACGGGTGAACCTGTCAACTCTGGGCACATGATACGGTCAGGTATGCATATCCTAATTAATTGTAAAAGAAAAAAGTATGTGTGTTTAAACAGTTGTGTGTTTGTTTTTGTAAACAGACATTAATTAGTTTGGTTGATATAATGATTGAGTTTCCGGATCAGAAACCATGGCGATACATACAATATTTCGTCCTTTTTGTTTGATTTTTCACCGTAGATTTACCACGGGGGTGGGAAGAAGGGTTCACAGATGAGGGGGCAAGCTACTTCATAAAGTAAGTAACCAGGGCATTCTTTGTATTGAGTTGCATTGTGTAGCCTATGAATTGCAAGAATTATTCAACCCTGCCACAAAGCGCAGGTTCCAGTCTGCAGTGGGTCACCAGGCTGAATGTGGTTATTGTACGCAGCCTACAGTAATTCTCCCGCGGCGCTTTAGTTAGTAGTTCGGTTGCCTTGTAATTATTTAAAGTTTCACGTCTTCAGTTTGAAGTTGATGAAGTCCATAGATGTTGCGCGGCAATAATTTCGGCCTTCAAGCTGTTTTGGCTGCTTGTGTCACTTATGGTCCAAAGTCTGGAATTTCTATATGTTGGCTAGCTCGTGAAACCTACATGTAGGCTATGATTTTATGGAAATTTAGTTTTAATACGCAATGGCTGCCTATTTCTTTGGTCATTGCATTATTCTTCTTTTACAAAGGTCTGCTTTGCGTGTTCAGATACTCTTGTTTCAGAGAAAAGTTGCTGGACAGCGTTCGTTGTAACAACTCTCGTCACCGCTCTTGGTTACTGTATCTTTGTAATGACGTTTACATTTATCGGGCGCGTGTTCCAGTCCACCGATTTATGTTGGTTCCCTCTTGGCGGTAGATATGGTTTTAACACGTACACTCAATACTTACATTTTACATTTGCCTCGAGGACTCGAGTTAATTTAACTACGCTTGCAAAGTATGCGTCTAAAAGTGAAACCAACGTCCTTTTACTGACTTGAGATTTTGATTTGAGAGGATATTGATTCATCTCACAACTACTTTTCCTTCGTATATTTTGGTGAATTACTCAGCGCTGAGTGTACCAGTCATGGTGCTCGTTTAAAATTTAGCGCACTTTTATTGGCTTGTGAGTTAATAAATTAATTTTATTTGAACGTAGTTTCACTTTTGAACTGTGACATTGCCAACCACAACACTGGAAAATAACTTTGGAATGATTTGGAGAATTACCATGGCACTGTTGAAACTCTATACTATCATGTGTTGGACCCCATTTCATTCAAAATTACCAAGCTCTTCCAGAATATCTATTGGCTAAGTTGTGTGGTTAGTGTTGGGTTTTTTTCCCTTCAAACTCAGCCCCCACCATTTTGGCTGTAGAGTGTGTGCTTAAGTGTAAATACTGTGGTAAATTCCTTTAAGGGGTAAGCCTTCCAAACTCCTGCCAGAAACTTTCAGTTATGTTTATTATTCAGCCAAGCATTGTTGATGGCCTCTCTGGTGAAGTCTGAGTACCATGCTGTGCTTTACGAGCCAGTATTTTTCCTGTGTTTGATTAGCTTTAGACTATGTACAGTATCTGCTGTAAAAAGTGACATGGATCACCTGTGAAACACACAGGAGAGAGTCAGCCTTTCCCCCCACGAGGCCCAAATTAGCTCTATGGTGGGGCCGCCTTTCAAGGCCCTGGGACAAAGGAATGTTGAAAGTGATTGAGAGCACATCCCGAGTGTTCAGAGAAAGGTAGCATTACAGGCTCTAGATAGTGGGGCTTGAAATGATAAAGTAGATCTTGTATTTATAAGGTGGGGCTTGGATTTAGAACGTGGGCCTTTGATTTAGAAAGTGGGGCTTTGATTTAGAAAGCGAGCCTTGTATTTTTAAAAGTTGGGCTGGCGTTCACCAACTGAGTGTAACTATAGCTATTTTGTTAAAAATGTTTTTATTGGTAAGCTCGAGCCCTAGTTTTTAAATTCCCAGAGGTTAACTCAGCTTGTGTATCCCTTCCACTAGCCTAAGTCACATTGACTTTTCCTGCCCAAAGAATAAAATGGACGCTAAAACTGCACCTGCTGTCCTCTCACTAATGACCTTAAATCAAAAACCTCCTGCTACTTCTAGAATGCTACCCCACCTGCTTCTCCTAGGGAACGACAGTGCACATAGAAGGATTTCTCCACTATAACAGGTCAGAGGGTAAGGATTTGACCAGAGGACTGAGCCAGCTTTTTAGCTAAGTCAGACATCATCACGTGAGAGCCTTTTTTTTCTAACAGCAGGGTCCTGCAAGCCATAACTTCATTACGGAAGCTGTCAGTCAATATTATATGCTGGTGCCCCATGACGGTGCACCTTAGCAATTACCTTCCCCATTTACCCATGTAATTCTGCCTATGAATGGCTGTGGCTGTGGCTTGTCCCACTGTGGTTCTGTTCACCCCTGGTGCTATGCTAGCTCTTACCGCTGTCCACTTTGCAGGATCCTTACCTGTTCTGTTAGCCGTGTTCCACACATGTTTGGCAGGCCTTGTGCATCACGAGCGCCACAGGCAGAGAATGGCCTATCTGGAGTGGTCATGTGATGTATTTACCATTTATTTTCCTTTCTGACTTGCATGACCAGAATTTGCATGGTGACCATTGGGCCAGACTCACAGCCTGTCATCTTCCGTGTTTTCTTTATGAACAACATGTTTGCCTTGACTAAATGTTTGCAAGAACCGGTTTTTTTGCTTGGCTTGTGTCTTGGAGCGACAAGACACAAGTTTGGATTGTGGCTGGTGGGCCCCACTCAGGTCCCCTCAGAATGTACAGAACTCATGATGCTAATGCTAGCGTACACTGCTGGCTCAATTTAAACTGCAAAGATATATCCATGCATACAGTGTGACGGCCAGCCCAGGGATGCCCAGCAGCTGGTTGTCTGTTGTCTGAACTGTAAATCTGCTGAAATAGGCTCTGCCCCCTCCTGTACAGGTACTCTGTACAGTCTCAGACTGAAGATGGCCCTCTGAGCTCTACTCCCATGTGCTTGACCACCCACTTCCCATTGCTATTGGTCACCTGAATTGGCCCCTGGTGCTTGTTATGTGCTCTTCGGTCTGTGTGTGTGACCTATAGGCCTCCATCACACAAATACCCCAGACAGTGTGCGGTGAGCAGAGCTCCTGTTTTAAATATGGGGCCTTGAGTGAGGATGTCTGTGGGTGAACAAGTTTGAGTGGGCTCTCTGAGGGTGGGTGAGTCTGCACTCTGTCTGTGGGTGAGTAAGTGGAGCTCTGTCTGTGGATGAGTAAGTGGAACTCTGTCTCTGGGTGAGTAAATGGAACTCTGTTTGTGGGTGAGTGGAGCTCTGTCAGTGGGTGAGTAAATGGAGCTCTGTCAGTGTGTGAGTAAGTAGAACTCTGTCTGTGGATAAGTGGGACTCTGGCTGAATGTAACTGTAATTCTGTCTGGGTGAGTGAGTGTGTAAATTAAGCATTCTCTCTGCAGTTGGGTGAGTTTGAAGGATCCACTTGGCATGTAACATAATCCTGGTACATGGAGAGCAGACAGGCAACCCAGTCAGAAATTCAAGCTCAGAGGTAAAAGTAGTTTGTTTGAAAACAACTTGGGATTAAAAATTTATTTCAGTTGGAACATTTAAAGCACTGCTGCTTCTAACTGTCTTTGTCAGGTAAATTAGAAACAACAATATGAGTTGAATTACTTTGAAAAGTGAGGAACAGATTTGGAACTGGATGACATTTTGGCCCAAGAACCAGTGGCTCTTCACCAAAAAAGGGCAGCTTCAGTGGAATCAGAACAGCGAAGTACTGGCAATGAGACTGGCCAGACTGGATTGTTCAGGAGTATTGAGTTAGGCCAGTCGGGTCGAAAGGACACGTTCAGGGATGCCTCCGGTGACGTGTTCACTGCAGTGAGATATCACTGTCCTCACTCATTAAGTTATAGATGATGCATTTTTAAATGTAATAATACAGCCACCTCCAATTGACTGGGAAGGCTGGTGCATGTTTCTCATTCATAGTTTTTGTTGCTTTATGATGGTTTAAATATCCTTTAGTTGACCTTAATGTGAGTGTCATTAATTATGCACATGCTAGTTCATGTGCCAGTGAGCCCTTTTATAAAAGCTATGGCTCCTTTATTTTAGAGGGGCAGTTGGTATTTGACAGGCTTATTACAGTAATGAATTCATACAACTTGGGGGCCTTGAATTTTGAGGCGTGACATGCCAAAATGCGTATAGTCCTACATTTGCTCTGCTGGTGGAAATGTGTTCATAAGAGGCCTGCGCCGTGAACACTGGATGAAACCCGATCGGACCACTCTCTTTGTGGTAGGAGTATGGAAGGAATGTCAGAACTGAGGCTGGGGGGGGGGGGATGTTGATTATGAGATTTGGTAGCAGTCTTCCCAGCCAAGTATAAATAATGAAAAGCGAAATGAAGAAAATAAACTGAAAAAGCAGGCTGAAGAAACATTTTCTGACTTTGTATTGAAAACCATTCGTCTTCTCGTAGTGCTGATATGCATGAATGAACTAGGGGCAATGGAGGTCCTGAAGACTGAGGCTAGATTCGATACAAAGCCATTTGCAGTACAGTTTCATAGATCTCTGCTTGACTTAGTCATAGCTACATGTACCTTGATGTTGAAGGTAGTGTTCACATTACCATTTTGTAAATTGCTGTAATTGTCAGTGTGCTTGGAGATGCAGAAAATACTATCAGTGCCGATGTATTTGTCCTAATTTGGATTACCAAATCATATTCATAGGCCCATGTAATCACTGCAACACCCAATAGATATCAGTTGTGATGTTTTTTTTTTTCCAGGAAGAATTTCATGGAGCCTCTTAAGTTTGGACGTTTAGTACTGCATCAGGTGTAATTAAAGTAAAAAAGACCAAAAGGCAATATACCAAATGGTGCCGATGATCCTTATTGCATTCTATAATTAGCATTGCGCTATATCTCCCAGCCCTAATTGAGACGCGGGACTGTCCCAGATGTTGCTGTAAAGCATCTATTCATTTAGCCAACACCCTTTATGCAGAGCAACTCACAGTATAATCTACAGCAGAGTGACACAGGCAGAGCAGTACTCAAGACAGCGTCATCTAGTAAACAGTACTGTAATAAAGCCGTCGTCATGCGCAAGCGCCTCGACGACAGGGACAAATGAACACAAGTCGGTAGTAATGGTGCTGCAACATAAATCGGCCTATTCCTAATCGCCAGGACCTTGAGCGCCATTCAGGGGAAATGGCGGCCCATAATGCACCTCACCTGAATGAGTTATGAACATTGATGCTCGTCCGTCCGTTGGCCCCACCTTCCTCGAGAGTCCTGCAGCCCTGCTTTGCATTTTAATAGCAGTGTCTTGGCCTGGGATTAATTTCCTTGGCCTGTGGAGCCAATGGCACGCCATTACGCTCAGGTCCGCTGATGGTTAGACGGGACACTGCTGGCATCGAATGGGTGGGGCCTTAAAGGTCAGTGAAAATGATTTCGGGAATAGCGGCCACTGACACTTTTATGGCCAGCGACATGAACGGGGGCCATTGTGCTGTAGTGTCAGAGATCGGTGCACAACAGGGCATTTGCGGAGATGTATGAAGGGCTCTAAATGTCAGGAGAGCAGAATAAATCAGCTGTTTGTTGCCCTGAATGACTTTGAGGTTCCTGTTTTTGATTCTGCGCTCCGGTGGTGGACGTTGTCTCTCTGTCTTCTAAATGAAGATGGAGGTTCTGGGAGCCGAATGAAGAGGGCATGGATCAGCAAGCGCTGGAGCCGGGACAGCGCTGGACATGTAACGCTCCTCACAGAGCTGGACATGTAACGCTCCTCACAGAACTGGACATGTAACGCTACTCACAGAGCTGGACATGTAACGTGTCTCACAGAGCTGGACATGTAACGCTACTGACAGCGCTGGACATGTAACGCTACTCACAGCGCTGGACATGTAACACTACTGACAGCGCTGGACATGTAACGCTCCTCACAGAACTGGACATGTAACGCTACTCACAGAGCTGGACATGTAACGCTACTCACAGAGCTGGACATGTAACGCTCCTCACAGAACTGGACATGTAACACTACTGACAGCGCTGGACATGTAACGCTCCTCACAACGCTGGACATGTAACGCTACTGACAGCGCTGGACATGTAACGCTACTCACAGAGCTGGACATGTAACGTGTCTCACAGAGCTGGACATGTAACGCTACTCACAGAGCTGGACATGTAACGTGTCTCACAGAGCTGGACATGTAACGCTACTCACAGCACTGGACATGTAACACTACTCACAGCGCTGGACATGTAACGCTACTCACAGCGCTGGACATGTAACGCTACTCACAGAGCTGGACATGTAACGTGTCTCACAGAGCTGGACATGTAACGCTACTCACAGCGCTGGACATGTAACACTACTCACAGCGCTGGACATGTAACGCTACTCACAGCGCTGGACATGTAACGCTACTCACTGAGCTGGACATGTAACGCTACTCACAGCACTGGACATGTAACACTACTCACAGCGCTGGACATGTAACACTACTGACAGCGCTGGACATGTAACGCTCCTCACAGAACTGGACATGTAACGCTACTCACAGAGCTGGACATGTAACGCTACTCACAGAGCTGGACATGTAACGCTCCTCACAGAACTGGACATGTAACACTACTGACAGCGCTGGACATGTAACGCTCCTCACAACGCTGGACATGTAACGCTACTGACAGCGCTGGACATGTAACGCTACTCACAGAGCTGGACATGTAACGTGTCTCACAGAGCTGGACATGTAACGCTACTCACAGAGCTGGACATGTAACGTGTCTCACAGAGCTGGACATGTAACGCTACTCACAGCACTGGACATGTAACACTACTCACAGCGCTGGACATGTAACGCTACTCACAGCGCTGGACATGTAACGCTACTCACAGAGCTGGACATGTAACGTGTCTCACAGAGCTGGACATGTAACGCTACTCACAGCACTGGACATGTAACACTACTCACAGCGCTGGACATGTAACGCTACTCACAGCGCTGGACATGTAACGCTACTCACTGAGCTGGACATGTAACGCTACTCACAGCACTGGACATGTAACACTACTCACAGCGCTGGACATGTAACGCTACTCACAGCGCTGGACATGTAACGCTCCTCACAGCGCTGGACATGTAACGCTACTCACAGAGCTGGACATGTAACGCGACTCACAGCGCTGGACATGTAACGCTACTCACAGCGCTGGACATGTAACGCTTCTCACAGAGCTGGACATGTAACGCTACTCACAGCGCTGGACATGTAACGCTACTCACAGCGCTGGACATGTAACGCTACTCACAGCGCTGGACATGTAACGCTACTCACAGAGCTGGACATGTAACGCTACTGACAGCGCTGGACATGTAACGTGTCTCACAGCGCTGGACATGTAACGCTACTCACAGAGCTGGACATGTAACGCTCCTCACAGAACTGGACATGTAACGCTCCTCACAGCGCTGGACATGTAACACTACTCACAGAACTGGACATGTAACGCTTCTCACAGCACTGGACATGTAACGCTACTCACAGCACTGGACATGTAACACTACTCACAGCGCTGGACATGTAGCGCTACTCACAGAACTGGACATGTAACACTACTCACAGCGCTGGACATGTAACACTACTGACAGCGCTGGACATGTAACGCTACTCACAGCGCTGGACATGTAACGCTCCTCACAGAACTGGGCATGTAACACTACTGACAGCGCTGGACATGTAACGCTCCTCACAGAACTGGACATGTAACGCTACTCACAGCGCTGGACATGTAACGCTACTCACAGCGCTGGACATGTAACGCTACTCACAGCGCTGGACATGTAATGCTACTCACAGCGCTGGACATGTAACGCTCCTCACAGAACTGGACATGTAACGCTCCTCACAGAGCTGGACATGTAATGCTACTCACAGCGCTGGACATGTAACACTACTCACAGCGCTGGAGGTTTAACCCTCGCATTGCAATGACATCATTATTGCTTTATATCGATTGATATTAAAGTCGGGGCTGAGGCTTGAACCGGTCACTTTACGGCCCAGCCTGGCGAATGCCTCTGTTGAGCCAATCAGGAGCCCTTGCTGATGTCATTTAGATTAAATTCATCTGCTAGCTTTAGCGTTATAACCTTGTAATGGCCCAAAATGAGCTTCCGAAGCTGGTCGCCGATGCTCTCTTTTTTGGACCTGTGGCCCAGCTGTCTGTGCGAAGGCTCATTAATTCACCTCAGCAGAGAATGAATAATTATAATTTTTTCGCCTGATTCTCATATTTTGTCGAGTTAATTTCCAAAGTGAAATCCACAGATCACTTCGACACGGTGAACCTGGAGTGGCTGAGGAATGTTTACTGAGGATCGGCTCTCCGTCTGGCATGTGTGAATTGTCATGCATTGTGTGGGGACACTCCAGAATAGAATGTCCTGCTCCGGCATGTTCGTTAACCATTAACCCGCTTTGCAGTCACTGTGATATCCTGAGCTCCATAAGTCAGACATATTTAAAAAAAATAAAGACATGTTCTGTTCACAGGTAGTTAAAGGTCACGTTTTATCATCATTTTATTTATGCATTTTGGTTTCACCATGTAGAAAGTACAGCACTTTTTATACATACTCCCTCCATATCAGGACGCCATAATGTTTGGGACAAATGGCTTCACAGGTGTTTCTAATTAGTCAGGTGTGTTCAATTAATACTTTAGGGCAGGTGTAAGAGAGCTTTCAGTATCTAGTCTTAATTCTAGGCTTTTAATTACCTTTCAGTTCAATTCAGTTTTGTTTGTTTTACTGTTTCCATGTTTTACTGTCACAAAGACACTTCAGAGTAGCAAGGCAAGAGACAGAGCAAACAGGGCAAACTCCAGGCCTGAACCCCAAAACAGCAATTACATACGGTAAAAAACTCCCAGTGGGAAGAAAACCCTCAAATGGCGGCGAGAAAAAACTCCCAATGGGAAGAAATCTCGAGAGGAACCCGGATATAGAGGGGGAGCCCATCCTCCACTGGCTAGCCTGGTGTAAAGTAGCAGATAGAAAATAAAATGGGTTCAGCAGGTTACAGCAGAGGTGAAAGCTAACAGGAATAATAGAAGACCCAAATGGTATAGTTCAGATTAGGGCAGTTTAGAGGAGCCGGATGATGGATCAAGGCATGGGCAGGGGAGGAATAGGGCTGAAGCCCCTCCCCACCACACACACACACACACACACACAGATCTATGCAAACATTAGAGAACATATATATGCACATCCAGTATCTTTCACTCCTGCGCTCTGTCAGTGAAGTTTGTGTTCAGCAGTTTTTTGCATGTGCTGTCACTGAAATGAATCCGCATGCCCTGTATTTACACAGACACGTAAACCGCTCAAACTTGACCCGTTTATGGTTTACCCGCCGAGGGGGCCGGGCCGGGCTGGGCTGGGAAGCTTAACTGATCCTTGAAATGAGGGTGGATTTTGTAAAAACCTTCTCTCTTAATTTACTGCAGTCTGGGGCCCGTTTGTTTCCCCCGAAGATAAAGTCATTTTGTGGCGAAAGCGGACAGTGAGAGGTATGGGACTCTTAGTGGTGGGTTGCTGTAGTTCAGATCTGTTACTGGTTCTGACCGAGGACGGTGTGAGCTGCTGGTATTGATCTGTGTGCTGACTGGGGGCTGTGGTCCTCTGAGATGAGGGCTAAGCCTGCAGCAGTCCCTCTTGCCCTCCCCTGTTTAGCACATTGGAATCGGGGCATTGGTCATTCAATTTACGTAGCGGCGGGAGCCCCTTAGGAACGGCGATGGCAGCGACCGATCTTTTCCCGTGTGGACACCGTGCAGGAATGCGTGTGGAATGTTGCGCTTTTAATCCAGATTAGCCCTGTGCTGCATTGACCCGCTGCGACGCTGCATCTCATGCGCTGGGTGAGAACATGCCACCCTGGCCTGCTCTGGCCGCTGGTTTGGGTGAATGAAATGCAGGGAGGTTTAATAACCTCTGTTTGTCGGAGACAAAGACAGTTTGTTTGTAACCCAGTACTGGTAAGCCTAATACACTGCAGGAGTCTACGAATGCTCAGTGGTAGAGGTATTTACACAAGGCCGAATGTGAGCCTTGCCCTGATTCGGGAGCTGCGACGCTGCCACTGTAAGATGTCTCCTGATTGGATCAGAGGTTCAGGTGTTGACTCCACAGGTGGACATGCGGGGGCTGGGGTGGACGAGCGCCTGTCTCCTTTCCCTCCTCTGTGCAGTGACTGCACGGTCTGGCCGGGGGACTGGAAGAAGCGATGGATGGCAGCATGTGTTTTAGTGCAGGAGACCAGGTGCTTGTCTGCACGTTGTGGAATTGATGCAGAGAGCAGTGTCCATTAGACAGGGTCAATAAACATGAGTGGACATTTCGATTAAGGCGAAATGAAAAACCTGGGTTAAATGTTGCTCGCAAATGTGTGTCCTCACAATGCGCAAACACAGATTTGCAGGGCGCGGGGCATGAGGCCTGAAGGGGGGCGAGGGTGTTTTTGTGAGTGATCCTGTCTGTGGGGCAGTTGTTAGCAGTGTGCCCCAGGCCCGTAGCCTGCGTGGGGGGCCAGAGCGGCCCAGCTCGAGCTTTTCCAGCGGGCTGAAGGCTGACCCGTGTCCTCCTGCTGGAGGAGAGAGTGCTGCCTCCTGGGGAGTGGGATGCCGTCCAGCGAGTGAACTCAGACTCACCCAGCGGCTCCAAGGCACTCCTGTGGAATACTGAGCGCTGGATCTGAGCTCCGGTCCGTCTTTTCTGCTGTCTGTTAGAGCTGCAGGTCCTTTCTGTCTTCAGAATGAGGCTGCAGGCTCTGTGTGTGTGCGCGTGTGTGCGTGTGTGTGTGTGTATGTGTGTGCGTGTGTGCGTGTGTGCGTGTGTATGTGTTTGTATGTGCACCTGCGTTTGTGTGTGTGTGTGTGTGTGTGCATGTATATATGTATGTGTGTTTATGTGCGTGCCCATGTGGATGTGTATGTATGTGTGTGTGTGCATGCGTGCGTGTGCACATGTGCATGTATGTGTGTATTTATGTGCATGCCCATGTGGATGTGTATGTGTGTGCTTGTGTGTGTGTATGTGCGTGTGTGTGCATGCGTGTATGTGAGTGCCCGTGTGTGTGTGTGTGTGTGTCTATGTGCGTGCGTATGCGTGTGTGTGTGTGCACGCGGCCAATCCAGCGCATTGAGGCCGGGCGGGCAGGGCCGGGGCCCGCATGCCCGCATGTGGCTGCCATGGTAACGGCCCATTCCCCGTAGAGCAGCAGGCGGGCGGGAGTGCGAGGGACCGCTGGCACAATGAGGGGATTGTTGAGACTGGCCGACATGGCGGAGCACAGCGACACTCCTTTACACCCACCCCGGTGTGGAGCGCGGAGAACGGAGAGGGGAGAGGGGAGAGGGGAGCGCGGGGAGGGGAACGCGGAGAGGGGAGAGGGGAGAGGGGAGAACAGAGCATGAAGAGGGGAGAGGGGAGAGGGGAAAGGGGAACGCGGAGAGGGGAGATGGGGAGAGGGGAGTGCAGAGAGGGGAGAGGGGAACGCGGAGATGGGAGAGGGGAGAACGGAGCGCGGAGAGGGGAACGCGGAGAGGGGAAAGGGGAACGCAGAGAGGGGAGAACGGAGCGCGGAGAGGGGAAGGCGGAGAGGGGAGAGGGGAGCGCAGAGTGAACGCCGCTTTCCCTCCGCCCTGCTCTTTCAGAAGGCCACGCGAGAAAGGGGGGGAAAATCGTTTTTTTTTTTTTTTTGTCTCATCAAGTGACAGTTTCACAAACACCTGAAAAGGCTATTCAGTCCAATTATGGACGCCTCACTGTTCAGTATTTTTTCTGTTGTGAATCTGAATGGGACTGCGCGTGATTAAACAGTTCACCCAGAGCGCGGCTGTTATCCTTTTAAAGCACAGGAGGCTAACACTGGAATAAGATTTTGTAGTTTGTAAGGACTGCATTTACAAGGGGTGTAATGAGAGGAAAAAGTTGTTTTCCCAGTTTCCCTCTACACAAGAGGAGCCGAAGCCTGCTTGCATTGGGCAGGTGTAATCTTACACCTCCCTGAAGGCACGCAGATTCTACTGAGGAACAATAGTGTCCTGTCGGGACAGCACGGCTTTATCTTCTGGGGCTGAGCGCTCCTATAGGACTGGCAGTGTGAGAGCTTGGTTTTAGAGGACAGTAGGCCCACACTGACTGCTGCTTTGTGGAGAGCAGGGGGCCCCAGCCCTGATCAGAGTGGCTGCTTTTCATTGTCGCTCAGCACGTATTTGATGAGTCAAAGGAGGTGATCACACACACACTCATCTGGCTTTCTTGGGTCTCAAATGGCCACCTTTACTTTTCTTAGGATGTTCTCTGTTGTGCTTATTGTAACGCAAATGGGATGGTATACCAGCTCTTATTAGAATTATTTATGTACTGTACTATTTATGTTGGTATATGGATTATTTAAACTAAAAGGTAATGGAGATGCATTTTTTCTCTGCAGCTACCTGCCCTCCACACTGAGACTACCATCTCCCATAATGCTTCTCTTCCTCTCCAGCCATCAAAAAAACATGCATAGCAGTCTGAAAATATTAGGAGTGGAGAAAAGGAGATGATAAATCATGACTCCCTGATATACTGATATCCCTACCCCTGATGTAGTGTATAGTTTATCTGCAGTTTGTTTGTCTCTCTCCTTTTCTCTGCCTCTGATTGGTCTGTTTTCTGCTCTGGGTGTTGTTTGAGTTAATCAGCTACGAGCCATTTCAAGTGCGAAAGGTTTTGAGTGGACATCAGACGCCAGGGCTCCTCAGTCTCTGCTAACGAAGCCTTGTTTCTGCAGTCAGAACGAATCCTCTGCCGTTCGTTTTTTAAATGCTGAAATTTCTAACATGCAGGGAAGGGAGATGAACTGTGTTCTACTTCCTGTCTCTCTTTTTAAAATGAGTTCTTTTTCATACATTTATGTATTAATAATAATTTAAAAAAAAACCTATTCACTTTCATACAGAACAAGGGAGGGGGGGTTGAGGAGAGGTGACCCCTGCGTCTCCTGTGTCTCCTGAAGAGATATTACAGATGCTCTATGTAATGACCAGATAATCAGCCCTTGCATCCCTTCCATCTTCTGTACGTCTTCATTTGTGACACAGTTAATTGGAAAGGGGTTCCATATGGTTAAGAACTACTCACTTATTGGTTATTTTTCCAGTTTATTGTGAAAAACTAGGAGAAAGTATTTCAATTTGAGTAAGTGGAGCTTCTTTTTTTTTTTTTGGAACTAATACTTGGACAAGGCACAGTCTGCCTGTTTTATTAATCCTGATTCTAGGAGATTCTGGCTGGCAACAGAAGGTTCTGGTCCTTCCAGATTTTCAGTCTGATTTTGTGGTTGGTTCAGCCCTGCCCCCCACCCCCCCTGGCATATTTGTAACGAGCCATTATCAGAGACACTTTGTTTCTCTAATAGTAGAGGCAGAACTCGTAGTGTTAGAAATGCACAGGTGAATACCTGCTCAGTGTAAAGGTAGTCTGGTTGCGTATTCCCTGGTTAGATGTTTCAGCCATCATTCTGCATCATCATAATGATCATAATGATGATTCTACAGATTTTCTTTTATCCCGCAACCTTATGGCCTGATCAGAACAAAAAGTAATGAGCAGACGAGACTGTTTCAGAACATTATTGGAATAAATCTTTGTGATTTGTGAACTGCCATGTTTTGGTGTCAAGTGATGGCTACTTCAGTCTCCCAGACTTGCCAGACTTGTCATGTCTCGAGCCTGCATTAAGGACCAGATGGGTCTGCTAACCAATCTCGTAGCTCGTTGTTATGGAAACAGTCGTTTTATTTCTTCACCGTTGTTTCAGTTTGATCTCTTGAATTTTACATTTCATTTACAGTTGACATTAGGAAAAGATTCCCTCAAAACCTTAAAAGTTGATGCATTAAAATGCATTCCATTAAAAAATTCTATTGAAATCAAAGTTTTAAATATAAGCTATAAAATTATAGGAAGTTGACATGTCTGTTTATAGTGAAGTTTGTGTTTTATTTTATTTTAAATGACCTTGTCATAATCCTTACCCCCACTATGGTTGCACTCTCTCCGTGGCCTTTTGTGGTCTCTGTCTCTGTGGATGACCAGGCTGCAACGGGGAAGGCTTTTGAAGTCGACTGACAGTCCTGACTTCTATGTGATTCCAACTGGACATTTCCATGTGTTTTTTAAATTTTTATTATTTAGATTTTTGGTAAGAATCTGTCTGTGCCAGTCTTGCTTTGGCTGCTGTTTCGTCTAATGGCACACCTGGCTCAAATTTAGTGGCAAGGGACGAAGTTTCCATCGTGCTGGCAGCAAGCATGAACATTCTATACAAAACTAAAACCTTCTAAAAGTATTAAAGACTCTACTCTGTCTCTGACGAACATGGCTGCTCTTTGGCCCAGTGAAATCGTCAGTGCGGTACTCCACTTTAGGGAAACTCATAAAGCTCTTCTCACTGGTTTAGAGCCAATCCCGTGTGATGCAGTTGAGGTAGTTGAGTGGTGTTGACATGCAGTGGGGAGTATGAAGGGTTACAGGAGCCCGGCCCCTTGAGAGGCTGCCTGTAAATGATGGCCCCTGTTACATCCCTGTTACCCCAGG
The DNA here is from genome assembly GCF_013347855.1 of Anguilla anguilla. NCBI lineage: Eukaryota > Metazoa > Chordata > Actinopteri > Anguilliformes > Anguillidae > Anguilla > Anguilla anguilla. The sequence goes on from NC_049205.1 coordinate 52,571,199, forward strand.
GGCGGGGAGTCGATGAGGATTGATCGGCCGTCAGATGTGACTGTGGCAGAGGTGCCAGGGGAAGTAATGACGAAGGAGATAAATAGTCTTCCTCTGCGTATCAAGGTCAGCGACAGCCCTGCACACAGCCCTCTGTACCTCGGGGGGGGGGTGGGGGGGGAGACACAACCGCCAGGGTCTGTGGGGTGGGAGCTGCACCTCTGGTGGGGTGTTCGGGATAGCCCGTGGGCGGAGCAGGGAGCTCGTTTTAAAAGTTGGGGGTTGTTGGGTAGCACTGGTTGCATGTGATAGCCATCGCTGTAGCGCCCTGCGCTAACTCTGCATCTGTTTGGGTGCTGCGGTGCTGCTCTTTACTGTGTGGTCCTCTTGTGAGACCCCAGAGTTAAGATGTGTGCTGGAGGGATGTATTACCCAGCATTCACAGCCATTCTGAAACTGTGTTTGTGAAGCCCAGGCCTCTGTCCAGAGTGGATACGTGTACAGGGTCAGATCCGAGAGCGGTTGGAGGCTCGGTTCTCCTGCGGTTGTGTGTCTGTGGGCCGCTGGCCGTCTCCTTCTTGTTTGTGCTTCTGCGACATGCCACTATCACATTCATGCATGTGATCCTCTCCAAAGGTTTACATGTGTGCACATGACAGTCAATCAACCCCCCCCCCCCCAACTCCTGCTAACGCTCCACACGCAGTCCTGCACAAAGCACATCAGTAGTGTGACAGAAAGAGAAACTCTGTAATAAAGCGTTAACAGTCACGTCTGTGTGAAGGTCACCGTTAGGGCATTATTTCTGTTGTTGAAAGTAAGCGGGGGGGGGGTGTGGAGGGGGTGACGGTGCAGTGGGCTGTGTGGCATCGCTGTCCCATCAGTCAGTGTGTGACCTGTAATATTTAGCCCCCGCCCCCGGGGGGGGGAACGCGCTGACATTTGCCTCCGATGTGAGCGCGTGGCGATCGCGCACGCCGGCGGCGGCGGGCCGGATTAAAAGGGAGCGGGCGGCGGCGCGGGCGGCACACTGTGCCCGGCGGGTCCAGCGCGAGGATGGCCACCTGCTGCTGCTGCTGCGGCCCGCTGTCGGGCCGCCGCCCAGAACCGGGCCCCGGTCACCGGCTGGTTCTGATCCCGCCCCAAACGGGGCTCGCCAGGTGAGTGAGGAGACGACCAACCCCGGGCTCCGCCTGTCCGTGTGCGTGTGCCTCTAACGCATCGCCACGGTTACCCCCGGGTTATTCCCGGGGCCCTGGAGCTGTTGAGCGTTGATTGGCTGTCAGTTGTGGAGGCAGGTAATGACAATACAATGTGCACTCACGTTCATGTGCTCATATGTATTCAAGCTGGAAAGTTTTCCTTTCTGTACTGTAAATGCCTCGTAACAACTAATTAAATTGGTTCAGAAACCCAATGTGACTGAACCGTAATGTTGTGTTGGTAAATGTGAAAAACACTGTTTCCGATAACTTGGACGAACAAGGTATCTTTGTGACGCAGATGAAGCGAGGCTTTGTTTTTGGAGTCTTGTCTTGTGTTGTTGAGTTGGGGCTTTGTAGGGATCGAGGAGACCGTTGCGTGCTGTTACACGCTGTTACATTGTGCATCTTGGATTGCCATGCAGAGATGTTGGCAGTCATTGTAACTCCTTCCAGCATGCCCGAAACAGGAGAAACATCTGTTCTGAGCTGATTTAATTGTCCAGGCAAAGAGAACACAGAGTTCATTTCCAGCAACAGAACGCAGATGACAGGATTTACTGGTGCAGTTTGTCAACATCCATAGCCTGATTAGACTGCTGTCTGCCTCCCAGGCAACACACACACACACACTTACACTCGCACACACACACGCACACGCACACACACACACACACCATCACTGCCCCAGTTTTATTTCGGCTCTATAGACCAGAAGACTGGGTGTTACTGGGGCATACTCACACTAAAAAAAGCGTGCGTAAGGTAAAATGAGGAACATCATTCATGCTTTGGCAAACCTCTTTACACCTTACATTTTGCATTTCCTGTCTGGTAAATTAATAATGAGCATTCTGTGGTGCACTGACTGAAGACCTCGCTTTGTTATTGCCTGTGTCAGCACTGAAACAGCTTGTGAGACGGAGTGGTAACTGCCGGTGTTGGTTTGTCTCTCGGGCCTTCTCTGCAGGGCACTAACGCTGTCCATGTCCTGCCTGCCTCTTTCTGACATGGACATGCATGTGCATGCACACATTCACACACTGATAACCGATACACAAACACACACACACATACACACACAGATAACAGATACACATGCACACACACGCACACACGCACACAGATAACATACACACGCACACACTCGCACTCACACACACGCACACACACATGCACACACTCGCACTCAGACACATGCACACACACACACACACACATGGAAAATCAGCATGTGCTGCATTTAAACTTATTGTGCGATTGCCTCAAAGCTGTAAGAAGCTGCTGTGAGCGTTTGTGACCGAGGCTCATCGGAGGAGTGTAGACGCGGTGAATAGCGGTCGGCTGTTTGTATGCTTTTTTAATACAGACTGCTTTTTGTGTCTGATAAAAATGGCATTGAACAGCTTTCGCTCTGTTCCAAACTCATCAGGAGAGCGCCCCAGCCTGAAAGGGTGTCTGCTGAAAGATGGGGTCTCCTTTTTCATATGTCCCGATCACTGATTCATAAACAGGACTTTTTACAGAACTCTGTGTCCCCTTGGGAGAATAGCCTGTGACTCCCTTGTGAGGTGAGTCTGACTGTGAATGGCCAATGGAAGACAAACCTTTTTGGTCTTCTCAAGGAAACTGCGCGAGGCAGCGGGTATTATTGTAAATGGGGGCTTCTGGGGCGAGCTTTGGCACCATTACGTCTGACAGGAGCGTATGTCATAGCTCTCGAGAGGGTTCTGTCATCCTGAATATATCCCTCATATCCTGGCACAGGAAGCCGTAAAGTGTCGCCGTTGAGCTCCTAACCCAGAGAGAAATACGGCCCTATCGCTGGAAAGGAATGCATATCAGCCTGGGGACCTGGGCAGTTTTTTTTTTTTTTTTTTAAACGTGTGTATTAGAGCTGTGGTGGCTAAGCCTTGTTCTGGAGAGCCAGCCCCAGGGTGCGCTGGACCACTGAACCCGCTGATGGCTGCATGGCTTTGATCTGCTCGGTATCCAGTCCAGTGTCCGTCCGTGGTACTGGGTCCAGGGAGGGGCTGCTTCTGCGTTGCTGTTTGTGTTGAGCTGGATGTCTCGAGTGCCTCCGTTTGCGTAAGTGGACAGTTCGGTGTTTGAAACCTCTGATAAATTGTCCTGTAACGCGACTGAGCGCCAGACCCCCGGGCGGAAGCGGTTTTTTCGCCCGCGGTGTCATCCAGAGAGCGTATTGACCACGCTGAAATGTGAAGTCTCAGCTCCCTCTGTAATTTGATTAGCTTGGCGTCTGCGCGCGGGCGCATTGCTTATTCATGGCCCTCCGAATTAGCGCTTTTGTTTCACGTGCGCAGCGATAAAGCTTGACGCCGTCCGCGCCGCGACGTCCGTTTATCGCCGCCTCGTTCACACCTGCCAGATGGAATTTAATCAAAAATCACTTCTGGTTGATTGGAGCGAGGATGATTGTTTGCGTGGCGGGTTTAATGTGCTTCTGTTTTTTTGCCTTTCCCCTCTTTGTAAATCAAGCCTGGCCCTTTGCCTCTAAGACGAGGCTTCTTCTTGAGGCTACCTGTGATGTCATTTCTATTGAAGCACGGGCTGTACAGCCGTCAAACGCCATTGGCTGTAAGGTTGCTGCAGCGTTTTGTGGCTGGGGTCCAGGGCGGTGTTTTGAGACGGCTATAGGAGGTGGAGTTGGTGGAATGACGGATGGGGCCACTAGGGGGCGGTGTTGGGCGTAGCTCTTGATTGAGAGCGGCGCATGGGTCAGGTCACGCGCGGTGCTTAGCCTAATGGCAGAACAAGCCGTAATGCTGCTATCCGTCACTGTAATTTAGGCCTCTAATAACGCGTGCCACGCGCGGCCTTAGCTCTATTCCTCTGCAGCCCGACGCGCCGCGACTCTAGGGCTAATGGCCGAGGAGGGCGTGGGTGGGTGGCTTTGCGGAAATTCCTTTATATGAGAAGGGAGCTCAGCCCTTCACGCTCTCTGTGATTTGCTGCCTGCCTCTACCAAGCCAATTGTTGTTTCCCATGAAGATATAAGGCAGGGGTGCACAACTCCGGTCCCCGTCTGCGTGCTGGTTTTTGTTCCAACTTTTTACCATTTCTCACAGCTCTATGAACTATGCTGCTTCACTCCCGTACTTGAGCACGGTGAAATCTCGGATAAACTGGCAGACTGTGACTCTAGCCTGGTGCTTATACACATGTCAGATCAAGATATGATTGGGCCAATTCAATGTTAAATGTCAAATGTTGGGAAATGTTGGCACAAAATCCTGAAATGGGTTGGCCCTTGTTGTGCACCCCTGATATAAGGCAATACCTTGCAGGTGGTACTGCGGCCCTGCCTGCTGTTACACAGGATGGCCGCCAGGGACTGCTGTTGAGTCTAGCCTAAACTGTTCAGCTTATTGCACCAGATAGAGCTGAGATTTGAGTGCCTGCTTTCACACCATTAGTCTAGCCAGGGAATTTCACCCATTCATAGCCTGGCTGTCAGATTTCTGATGTGTTCTCAATTAAGATTTATATCAGTTACCAGTTATCATTTTTTATTTTTGACTTATTAATCGCAAACATGTCCATATACATGCATTTTTGTGTAAGAAATTATGCGGAGTGATCATGATTTTTTGTATTTAAATTTAATCATTTGTAAAGCAATAGAAAACATGTTTATATTGTGCACTTGTTGTGCATGAAATAAAATTACACTTCATGACTAAAATTAAAATTGTCTTGTAAAAGAAACTGTACACTTTAACTGATGTTACTTAGTGGATAAGGCAACACACTGATGTTGTTAAACCACTGATTGGTGTTAATTCAGGAAAAGCTGTTTATAAAAAGTGAAGAATGCTTCACGTAGGCTATCACTACCAAAATCTTTGCATGGTCAATGTAAAATAAACATATTTTGTTTTAGTTTAAAAACATATATATGGCAGTTATTTGAATTTAAATTGCATTTCTAATGTTCAGTCAATAGGAAAAGTAGAGTGAAGGGCTGTTTTTTTCCTACACATTGCATCATGGGAATGTCATATCACAAACCCAATTCGGGATTAAAGTCGTATTGTTTGTTGAGTTTATTGTCTTCTGCCAAACAAGGAACACCTAAAAACAAGCAAAATAATAATGTCATAAAAATGTTGTATTTGTTCACCGTCCTGGAAAGAGTTGAGCTACAGTGCTCTGTGTCTTCACTGTGTCTTTCTGTCATTTTGTACACTTTCATAGCTTCCATAACCTTTCATTCATACCTTTATGCCTGTCCTTAGATTTATGTTGCCCTTAGAGATGGCCGTTTCTGCAACGGTGTCATAACTCTTAATGGGAATTTTGGATAGATAGAAGAAATACAGTGCTTAATGTCCACCATAAATACACTTCCCTCCGTGCCAGGACATGATTATATATAAACCATAATGTCAGGAGGTGTGGATTTGTGTGCTAAGAGGATGTGGTGCAGAACACTGCTGATTTGGGGCGATATGAGGGGGAGGTTCAGGTCAGTGTTCAGTTTGACTGAGGGGTGGGAGTAGAGGTCAGATTTAAAGTGATGGGGGCCCAGGTCATTTTTGATTTGGGGTGAGGGGTAGTCATGCTGCTCAGTGTGGATTTGGGTGGTGTGTGTGGGACAGCTGGGTGAGAGCACAGTGTTCCCCTGGTTACCCTCAGTGATGTGCCTGACCTGATGAGGGGCGGTTTCCATGGTATCTGTGCGGTGGAGTCAGGCCTCCCTCTTAAAGATAACAGAAAGATTGGAGGCAGGCACACGAGGGCTGGGATTGGACAGAAAACCGCAGAGACCCTCGTGTCTGTGCTGTAAGGTGTTTCGGCGCGGTGGAGTAGGAGGTGTAGAGGCTGTTGCTTTGCTTCGTGTCTGTGCTGTAAGGTGTTTGGGTGGGGTGGAGGCGTAGAGGCTGTTGCTTTGCTTCATGTCTGTGCTGTAAGGTGTTTGGGTGGGGTGGAGGTGTAGAGACTGTTGCTTTGCTTCGTGTCTGCTGTAAGGTGTTTTGGTGGGGTGGAGGTGTAGAGGCTGTTGCTTTGCTTTGTGTCTGTGCTGTAAGGTGTTTGGGTGGGGTGGAGGTGTAGAGGCTGTTGCTTTGCTTCGTGTCTGTGCTGTAAGGTGTTTGGGTGGGGTGGAGGCTGGTGCTTTGCTTTGTGTCTGTGCTGTAAGGTGTTTGGATGGGATGGAGGTGTAGAGGCTGTTGCTTTGCTTCGTGTCTGTGCTGTAAGGTGTTTGGGCGGGGTGGAGGTGTAGAGGCTGTTGCTTTGCTTCGTGTCTGTGCTGTAAGGTGTTTGGGTGGGGTGGAGGTGGAGGTGTAGAGGCTGTTGCTTTGCTTCGTGTCTGTGCTGTAAGGTGTTTGGGCGGGGTGGAGGTGGAGGTGTAGAGGCTGTTGCTTTGCTTCGTGTCTGTGCTGTAAGGTGTTTGGGTGGAGGTGGAGGTGTAGAGGCTGTTGCTTTGCTTCGTGTCTGTGCTGTAAGGTGTTTGGGCGGGGTGGAGGTGGAGGTGTAGAGGCTGTTGCTTTGCTTCGTGTCTGTGCTGTAAGGTGTTTGGGTGGGGTGGAGGCGTAGAGGCTGTTGCTTTGCTTCATGTCTGTGCTGTAAGGGTTTTGGGTGGGGTGGAGGTGGAGGTGTAGAGGCTGTTGCTTTGCTTCGTGTCTGTGCTGTAAGGTGTTTGGGTGGGGTGGATGTGTGGAGGCTGGTGCTTTGCTTCGTGTCTGTGCTGTAAGCTGTGTAGGTGGAGTGGAGGTGGAGGTGTAGAGGCTGTTGCTTTGCTTCGTGTCTGTGCTGTAAGGTGTTTGGGCGGGGTGGAGGTGGAGGTTGAGAGGTTGGTGGTTTGGGTGGTGGGCGGGGGGTGAAGGCAGACAGGCTGATGGGTGCTTATCTCCACAGAGCACAGACTCTTCCTCCTGGAGCCTGCAAGGTCAAACTCGCGACTGGCCCCCACAGAGCTGCCTCACCAGAGGAGGGAGGGATGGAAAGAGAGAGAGAGAGAGAGAGTGAGAGACGGTGAGGGTCAGAGTGAGGAGTAGGAGGAGGAAGAAAGAGTGGGAAGGAGAAATTCCTCCACTCTGGCTATTCTTTGGCATCTGTTCTCCTGGTTTTCAAGCCAATAAAGCACTTACGATGCATTTGCCCTCATCGCCTGCTGTGGCCTTGGTGTGCTGGACTCGAGTTTGAACCCCGCCTTCAATAAATCTTATCGGGGAGCTCGCTCGCTCCCTCGGTGGGCAGCAAGGACGAAGCCCGTGTGAGATATTTTTGGCTCCTAAGGTAAGAGCGCAGGAATCCCTCTCCAGTGACATATCGCTGCCTCAGCCCACGCCGGGACCCGTCGGGGGGACTGGGTCAGTCTGGCCAGGCCAGCACTCCGAAAACTCCCCACAAAGACCCCCAGCCAAGGCCAGCTCCTGAGCAGAAGAACGGAGCGCCTCCATTAGTGAGACTCCTGCTCCAGTCTGTTCTCCCGAGAGGCCTCGCCCACAGAGAAGCCACGCTCGGCCCACTTTTTAGTCTTTGCTCGTGTTTCTTTTTCTTCTTCGTCTTGTTTTCCTTCTTTTTTTTCTCCGAGGCTTGACTGCGGGCTCCGTACACAGGTAAGGGGTCGTTTTCAGTGAAAGTTTGTAAGAGAAAACCCTGGCTTACAAAAGGGGCTCTGTCCTTTTCTTTCTTTCTCCGTGTAGTAAAGTGCCTTCGGTGTGTCCATTAGTGCGGCTTCCCCTGGGCCGTGGCTAATGGCATGTAATCCAGGCCCTGTTTATTTCTTTTATTTAGAGATTATTAAATGCCAGTTCATTATGTAGGTCTTTCCTGAATCAATAAGTAGCAATTGCAAGTCTTTCAGTAATAAATGGGGCTCTGAATTAGATCTGAATGTGGTCTTGGGGTGATCGATGATATTTTCTACCCCTTGCTGACACAAAAGACCACCCATTTCGTTCTCTTCATAGTGTGCAGTTTCACAGGTACGTTTCTGCTGACATGCCTCTGTATGAGACCTATCCATCAGCTATTATACAAACTAGAAAGGAAAATGTCTTTCTAAAGAATTATTCTACTCGTCATCTATTCGTCATTCATCTACTTTGGCTTATGAATATCTGAAGCAATGTGATGGCTTTTGAACTACCTTATACGGCAGTGTGTGTGAGTGCGTACGTGTGCGAGTGTTCGCCGTGTCTGTTTATGTAAGTGTGTGTATCTGTGCTTGCATGTGTGTGTGTGTTTGTGCACGTGCGCCTGTTTGCACTGTGTGTACACATGCTTCCTAAAGCAATGTTGCTGGTGCAGTGCACTGGCAATCATGGCGGTTTCTTAGAACAGTATTTTCGTTCATTTTCGTCCGCTTCACCCTCAAACTCCTGTGCTCGCCCTCCACCCCTCCCTTTTCTGAGATGGAGGGCAGCGGCACGAGCACTGGATCAAGGGCTGGCTGGTTTTTATTTTTAACTTGATGCTGACCAGATGTGAGCGTGGGCTGTTCCTGCAGGACAGCAGGAATGCGCGCTCTCACTGTGGCCCCCGGGAGTGGGGTCCCGACGCGGCCCCCACCACATCACGCCTCGCCTGTCAGTCCCGCAGACGCAGGCAGATAGCGCAGCATAGCGCGCATTGCTAAGGAGCTGCGCAGCTCCTGCACTTTTCCCCCCGTTTCACTGAAAGGCTGAGCGAGCACTGGTGTTTCTGGCCAGTCAGGCCACGCTGGCTCCTGTTAACAAAACTGCTTTCTGAGTGAACACATTCCAAAAGAATTAGTTTGGGGATAGTGCAGTAATTTAGGATTGACAAGGTTTGGCATATTCAGCTCTCCTGGCTTGTGTGTGTGTGTGTGTGTGTATGCTTGCATATTACAAGTGATTAACATGGCCTTCAATACAAAATGAAAAATGAATGTCAAGTAACATTTGACATTTGTTTAGCTCTGATGTCAGCCTCTTTGTTTGCGTTCGTGCTGTGCGTTTGGAATGCTCGATCTCAGCTGTGGGTCCCCAGCTCCCCAGTGCGCTCTGTCAAATCCGGAGGGCCAGGACAGGCGGGCTCGGGCACTGAGACACCTCTGCCCAGCCGGCTGCTCCAGCTACCTCGTGGGAGGGCCGCGCAGGCACACTGCTGCCACCCGTTTGACCAGAGGAGGCGCTGTTGAGTGAGAGGGCGGGGCTGTACTCGGCTGGGTGGAACCCTTTCATCCCTGAGTGACACTATGGCCAGTTGTGAGACACCCTGAGGGACTCCTGGCCACAGTCAGCACTGCTACGTACAGGGTTTCACTGGAACCACCTGCAGTTTCTCTGCATGGATAGAGCACCCAGGAGCTGCACTGCATTCTTCACAGGTTTTTAAAATGTCACATATGAAAATGTCATTAGAGCACCGGTAATAACACCACGCTTGGTTAGCCTGATAGCTCCTTAATGGCCTAAAAAGAGCAGCTAAATGCACGCTCAGGCAGTGGTGGGAAATATGGTCATTTGCAAACCCCTTTCACAAGTGTGCTGTTATACATGTGTACAGTTTACTCAACCCAACTGTCTCTGGTGAGACTACCTTCCAGATTCCACGAGGAGTGAGAGAGGGTTGTTCTGGATTGTGGTGCAAAAATGTGTATATTGGGGGAGTTCCACCATGATTTCCTTGCATATATAGCATTAATGTTCAGTCCTTTGTCTGTATGGACTACACAGATGAGACCACCCAGAGTTGGACTGAGAGGACAGCCAGTACAGCACATTCACATGAAAAGAAGCGTATGGAGAAAGTATCATTTCCATATAAGCTGTGTGTTTGTATGCGTGTATGTACTGTTTTTAATGTGGGTGTCAGAATGGCTCCTAGCTGTTTTGGCATGGCATTTAGACCTTTTTCTCGCAGTGGAAAATAGATTTTTCTCTGCAATCATACAGAGGGCAAGCATGAAATCTGGCACAGTTTATTGTGCTTTTCTGTGAAACCTCAGAAGCCGATCACAACGAAGTGTCTAAACATTTAAAGATGGTCTTTAACGTTGAACGTTGGTTGGTTTTTTTTGTGTGTGTGATTGAAGGAAATTGTTCCAGCGTACTTCATGTTTGAAAGGAAGATGAGGGTTTATAGTGGTAGCAGTTTTCCCATAGGGTGAATTCCATTTGTACTGACTGACATGGTGAGTCTTAAACGTTCGTTTTTTTTTTTTGTTCTTCTTGAACGCTATTCTCCAGCAGTGAGCTAGCTTTGGTGAGGGCCTGTCACCCAGGGATCGGTGGAATTCAATTTAAACACCATTAACTTCCCAGCCAGATGCACAGATAAACTCAAAGTGACTCTTTTACAATATCGCACGTTGTTAGCTTCTGGGCAGTACTGGGATTTCATTTCAGCGGCTGGAAATCGCGGCTGAAGTCTGATCCAGTGAAAAAAACGCGGGCTGATTATTAATTTCTGCCCTTCACCTGTCTGCGTCACTCGCAACGATAACGTTTCTCAGTGAAAAATGAGAATAATAAAGCTGCTATGAAATTCATTGAAAAAATACCCGTGTTATCAAATGGCATACATTTTGCTAGAGGTGCTGTGCGAAACCCATCAGCGCTCTGCTAAATATAGTGTCCACTGCGAGTGCTGAAAGGCTGTGAATGTCATTACTGGCCGTAGCTAAAGGTGTCTCACGCAAGCCCGAGGTAAACGTTAATAAGAATAAACGGCAAGAGCGTTGAACCTTCACATTGTGGATAAGGTTTTGGTGAAAATAATAGTAGGCCTAATATATGTGCATTAAGTATATCTCTATTAAGAGCAGATAACTGTATAGATATACGGATGTCTGGAGCCGGTGTAGAATCTGAGCCGCGTGGTGCTGTTCAGTCGAGCCCCAAGGTGCCTCTTCGGAGAAATAGCCGAGCTGCTCGGTTACATTGCGTTACACTGCAATCAGAGAGCAGACTGTCTTATCCACAACTCTTCAGCCTCAGTCTCAGGAAGACAGACGTGCGATGTAACCAAGAACGCACTGCAGGTACGTTTGTAATAAGAGTGAACTTAGCCAAACAAACCAACAATTAGCATTAAGAACAAAAGTAAATACAGCTCTATGGATATTCCCTCTTTACACAGCTATACATATAACATTATCCCAAAAGGCAATCCAAAAAGAATGAAAGTGGAGAGTTAAATTTTTACTTAAAAAAAAAAGAAAGAATACCATGTTAGAAAGGCAATGTAGAAATGAAAAAAGGTCTTCTAAAGATTTGTAGCGATGAGGCTGTATAAAATTTGGATTTTGCAGTATGTATGGACTATGTATGTATGGTTAATTTAAAGACAGTCACGCTCCAGGTTTTTCAGCTGCTTTGCTGATGCGTAGTGAAGGGAAGGGAGGCGTGGTGGGGCAGGTAGCTGATGGAAGTAACTGGCGGATGTGTGATTAGAGCTGCTCTCTCTCCTTGGGCAAGGCTGGGAGAGCAGCGCAGGTACAGCCACTGTGGGACCCCATCACCTGCCTTTCTGAGGCCTCTCACATCCTGGAAACTGTGATTTACACAGAGGAAGTCATTCCACTGCGTGTGTGTGTGTGTGCGTGTGCTGGTGTGTGTGTGTGTGCGTGTGTGCGTGTGCTGGTGTGTGTGTGGGGCAGCAGTGTAGTATAATGGGCAAGGAACTGGTCTTGTAACCTGAAAGTCGCAGGTTTGATTCCCCGCTAGGACACTGCCGTTGTACCCTTGAGCAAGGTACTTAACCTGCATTGCTTCAGTATACTGTATGTCCAGCTGTATAACTGGATACAATGTAAATGCTGTGTAAAATGTTGTGTAAGTCGCTAAATGGCTGTAATGTAAGGTAACGTGCATGTGTATGCTGGAGTGTGTGTGTGTGTGTGTGTTGCATGATCTTGTACCAGGGATCAATGCGTATTCTGTCTGACACCCTTTGGCCTGTCAGGGTCTGTTCTGTGATCTCCATGGTGACTGTACCAGTGTTACCCACGCTATGTGGTCTGTGCATAGGCATGGAATCACAGAACCTGAACTTCTGAGAAAGCCAGGCTAAATGCATGCTTTGTCTGAGTTTTGACTCAACTCTTAAGCCCACTAATTGTTTGTGAGACTCATGTATAAGATGCCCGGGGCTTGTTTCCCTAAACAACAGTGTGTTGATCTACATTGTGGCCTGTAATTGGTCGTGAGTACACCAGTCTGTGTGTATTCTGTGGTTTTCTAATGCCCTGGAGCTCACCACGTGATCGTGTGGGGTAAGGAGCCTGATTTGTAACTGAAATTGTGGTTCCAAATCCCTGGTGAGACACTGCAGTGGTACACTTGATCAAATGTACCTCACATGAATTGCCTCAGTAAATATTTGGCTATTAAGTTACTCTGGATGTGGGCATCTGCTTAAAAATGTAATCATGCAGGTGGGTGCTGGTTGTCATGCTTAAGGATATTTCTGACTGACAGCATGCTGATTGGTTCATACAGCGCAGCTGTGCTTCTGCCTCTTCTGCAGACTGAATGGCATTTGAGACAGAATTGCCCTCATTAGCTGTTATCAGTGCAAACTCTGGCCTTGTAGGTAGAGATGTCACGAACCAGCGTCTTTGAGATAAATCAATAGCATGTAGAGCTTAACCCTCACTCCTTCTCTTTCTGTTTGCCACAGTCTGTCTATAAGCTTATACCTTTGAGCAGGCCGATAAGTGCCGCTAGCTGGCTTGCGTACTGAGACTCGGGTAGGTCCGGATTATGAAGTGGACAAATGAATAGGGGAGGGGCTCTGAGATGAACAGAACAGGAGCGCTGAAAAAACGAGTCTTAACTAGTGTTTTCATCTTGTGATGAGACTTAATCTGAGGTAGAATAAGTGGGAAACATAAAAATAGAAATGAGAAAATATTATCTTTGTTTTAAGTAGCCTAAATCTTTGCTTGTCAGATGAAATTGTCTTATCTCCTTAGCAAATCTTGAAATGAGTTTGTGCCGTGTTCCAGCGTAAGAGAGATCACCATTAATACGATTTTAGTTTAATATAAAACAAAAACACTTTTTAAGACTGATTATTGTTTGGTTTCTGCAGTGTATGCAGTATTCCAGTGTAAGAGAGGCCGTCAGCAGCCCCCCCTCCCCCCCGGGGAGCCTGTTTCTGGGCCCGCGGGCTGATCACCTGCAGTCTGATCTTCATTAGCTGATAGCAGGGATTTCAGCTCGCAATCAGTCTCACTGACCGCTGGAGCTCGGCCAGCAGCCGCTGGAAGTTTTAGCTCCCCCTCCTCTCTCTGTCCCTGCATCACTCTCTCTCCCACTCCCTCTGCTTCTCCCTCCCTCCCCTCCTTCTCTCTCTGTCTCTCCCCCTCGTTCTCACTCTATCGCTCTCTCTCTCCCTCTCTCTCTCTCTACATCTCCCTCTCCCTCCCTCTCTCTGTGTCTCTCTTCCTCTCTGTTCCTCTCTCTCTCTCTGCCTCTCTCTCTACATCTCCCTCTCCCTCTCTCTGTCTCTCTCTTCCTCTCTCTGCCTCTCTCTCTCTCTGCCTCTCTCTCCCTCTCCTTCTCTGTCCCTCTCTCTCTCTCTCTCTCTCTCTCTCTCGCTCTACATCTTGCCGGTCGGCGTCTCTCTGCATGTGCTGAGTGCAGAGGGAGCAGAGCGAGAGAGTGAGAGAGAGAGAGAGCGAGAGAGAGAGAGAGCGAGCGTGTCCGTCACAGACAGAGCCGCTGTGTCATGAGGCTGGCGAGCGGGGGAAAGCCGCGGCGGAGAGAACGAGCAGCACAGACGGCCGGCTCCCCGGCGCCTTCACCTCCTCCGCGCGGCGGGATCCTGGCGCGGCGCCCCTGTGATGCGCGCGGGACGCGGGTTCGGAGGGGCTCGCGGCTCCGCTAGAGACGGCGGCAGCGGGAGGCGCTTTTGAATGAGAGCCGGGCGCTCGTCCGCGCGTCCGCGGGGGGGCCACAGCTGAGCGGATTACAGAGCGCCGTCAGACATGTGGGGACACGTCCCCCAGCCCGCTCCGCCCGGTCGCCACGGTCACCCCAGGCACCGCGGCCACCTGGGCCACCCCTTCTACCGCGAGCCGTACAGGTGCGTATGAGTGCGTGTGCGTGCGCCGCGCGGTGATGGATGTCCTGTCCGGCGCGGTGCGCTGCAGCGGAGTTTCGACGCTGGCGGGGGGCGGCTGCTGTTACTGCTGTTCGGCGGGCTCGCACCTGGGGTGCTGCGTGGGGGGCGTGCAGACGGCGGACCGGTCCGGGACGCGGCCCCAGGGTATGCTGGGATGTCATAGTCGGTGTGCGCGCTCTAAGTTTGCTGCCGAATCTTTGTGTCTGCGTTGAGGAGAGACTTTACCTGTGTGTGTGTGTGTGTGTGTGTTTGAGTGTGTATGAAAGTGTTTGTGTGAGAGTGTGACTGTGTGAGAGAGAGTGACAGTGTGTGTGTGTGTGAGAGTGTGTGTGCGTATTTTTTTTTTGTGTGTGTGTGTGGTGTGTGAGAGAGAGAGTGTTTGTATGTGTGTGTGTGTGTGTGAGGCAGAGAAAGTGTATGTGCCTGTCTGTGTGTGTGTGTGTGTGTGTGTGTGTGTGGTGTATGAGAGAGTGTGTGGGTGTGTATGTGGTTATTACTGTATCAGTCATGGAGGAAGCTTGTTTCTCCAGCTCTTACAGGCGTAGCCTGTCTCTGTGGCCTCTGGCTGCCTGTATGTCTGATGTGGTGCTCCCCATGGTGCTGTCTTCAGTCAGAATCTGCAGGAGAGGGGAGGAGCCTTGCTTTGAGGACACACCCCCCTGTACTCCTGACTCTGTGTGCGTGAGAATCGCTCACACTCCCAGGGCAGGACGGGGTGGGTGCTCTGAGCCGAAACATCTCCACCCTGGAATGTGCCCTTTTGTTTCAGCTCCACCCTGACCTCCCCAGGGACCCGCCCACGGGGTAGGGGAAACCAGCCAATCAGCCTGCGCACCTCTGCCCCCTCGCACATGCTCCGTGCGACCTTGGCTCGTGCTAACCTGCAACCCTAGGACTCCAGCTGTCCCAGCGTTTGAAGTCACATTTCAGGCAGGATTAAGCGTTCTGTCCCACTGATTGGCCGGCATTGGTCCTGCGTTGTTAGCGGTTGGATGGAAAGCGTATATGTTGGCGCGCTGGTTATTTACGAACCGGCGTGGTGTTGGTACCGCTGTCATGGAATGGCATATTCTCCTTTGATAAGTTCCATCTGAGTAGGCCCGTGTGTTTATTCAGCTGGTGCCGAGCTGTGAGGAAACTGCACCACCAACTCCGCCGTTCACTCTCCCCGCTCCGCCTTCACCCATGAGGCCGAGGGGCCTGGACTTGGGTCTGCGGTCAGAGGAAATGTACGGTGGCTTTCGGACGAGGGTTCTGTGAGTCAGGGACAGAGGCGGGTTCGCCATGTGAAGTTGCCCTGCGTTGGACGCCTGTGTTTTGGGCACTGTGCGATACTCTGTGTGAGAGACTGCAAGCATGGAGCAGTGTGGTGAGCTGGAGCATTCATATGGCCATCTAGACACTGCAGTGATTTTGGGCTCAAAGACTGGAGTCACGGTGTTTGAACAACGACATGCGATATTTACCTATAGGAGTGAATATCTACCCTGATAAAATCCCTAAACGGATTTAAAAACAGGCTTCCTCCAGGAGTGGGGTTTGGATGAGGCCACTCCCGCTCCAGAGCGGTTTGAGCCGCGCCGGGTTTTCCTTAGCGCAGGTGAATGCAGTGACCGGAATCTGCCTGCTGGTGGAGACACCCAGCTGCCATTAGTGAATGTTGGAACGGCTCGGTGCGCTGCGCATTGGGAGTTATTTTACTAATTGGCTTACGGGAATGCCCTTGGCAGGAGCCAGCGGAGGTCCGTCAGAATCTGAATGATTTTTAAAGTTTAATCTAATCTTGAAATCGTCAGGGTTGACTCAGGCAGAAATGGACGCCAAGGAAGAGGGGTTTGTTGGGAGCGCGTAAGGTAAACAGAGCAAAAGTAACAGAAATATGAAAGTATGTGGCAACCGCCCCTGGAGGGGAGGGGTTGTTATCATGACATGAATTTTGGACCCTAATCTGCTGCACTGAGTGGCCTGTTTTTCATCACCCTCAGGAACCTCATGTTAATTTGATGGATGTGAATTTTACCGCCGCAAAGAGTATTCCCATTTTGTCTTCATGAGTAATGCCTTTCTGAAACATGGGAGAAGGTTCGACTGAGATAGCGCAGAACTGCTTGTTTGCATAATGTTGCGGCTGACCAACTTTTCTTCATTTGTTGCTACACAGCAGTAATAGGACGATTACATTTATCACAGCAAAGAAGGTGTGACCCGCTTTTGCTTCAGATACTTAAAGCTTTTTTCCTTCCTCCCTGCGCATAGGCAGAACGTTAACATCTCCTGATGTCCAGTAACAGTAATGTGTGTGCTGCCTGTGTCCCACAGTACAGGGTGGGTGTGACTGCTACACAGCCTTGATTATGGCTGGCAGCTGCCGACACACAAACCTTCATGAAGCCTGAACTTTGGATAAACATTTTTTCATTGGTTGCACTTATTGTTGGCTCCAGACTTGTTTTCGTCGAAGTATTTTGGCGCTTGCTTTGTTTTTTTGTTTTTTTTAAAAAGGACTGACACTTTATTTTCATGCTGTGAAAACCCATCATAAACCATTATTTCTAAAACTTATTTGTCCCTTGATAATCAGGGCATCTTGGTTACTTTCAGAGTTTTCTCTTTCTGTTCTTCCTCAGTCTGTCGTTCACAAAGTTAAATCTCCTCATTACCTGGGGTGATGTAGTCTTTATGCAGCAGTCAAAGGCAGTTGAGTGTTCCATGTCATCAATGTGTATTAGGTCATAAATGATTGACTGACATTAAGAAAACATGATTTGAAATCCAACATCCTCTGCGTATGTTTCTGGTGAAATGGCATACATTTGTAGTGCTTATTGTAGTAATGGTGGTCGTGCATGCGTGCGTGTGTGTGTGCCAATTTTTAAAAACCCGTACTGTGTGTGCAGTCGGTCGTGCAAAGTACATGTTCAGTGAATCCCTGCTAAAATCTTCTGGATAAATGTTTGATACCTCCTGTGAGAAACGTCCTGTGATCATTTCATTCATTCATAATTTCATGAAGAATCCAAGAGTTTTTATTTTCTTTCATTTTGAAGGTATCATGCCACCTTATAATAATAATAATATGCCGGTAATAATAATAATAAGGATGATGATGATGATGATTGATTATTATTTGTTATTTATATAGTGCTAATAACAGTAGCGCTAAAACTGTGCGTGGTTTCTGTCATACAACAGCAATGTTGCTAACAGAGCTCTTCACAAGCAATTCCAGCTAATGGCCCCCATGTTACCAGGAGGCCAGTCAACCCTGCCATCGATCTGACTGAGAGCACGTCAGGCAGAACAAACACTTTCACTGGCAGCAGGAAAAGACCTTGGACAGGGTTAAGTGACTGTTCAATCACGCCGTACCTGCGGAGTGAATGAGCGGTGTGTATGAATCTGTGCTCTCATTGTTGTCTCCTCGTCTCGTCGCGCGTTTTGCATGCTATCACGATGAGTCTAGCGGTCGCGTCTGTGATGTGGGGCCGCTGAAAGACACCGCTGGTAAGCGTGCCGCTCTCCGCAGAAATATGACCAAATAAGAGCCCGCAAGGTTACAGGACGGCAAAGTTTATCATTTTCTACGGCTCAATAAAGCGGCCCGGGAACGCCGAATGAGGTGATTTCTGGCTATCTCCTCGCAGCCACGGCTGTTTGCGCCCAGGACAGTTGAGCACTTTTGATTTAACGTTCTTCAGCCTGGGCTCGTTTTTCTCACAAAACCAGCATAGGTGGACGCTACATATGAGTGTGAACGGTCCTCGGGGGGAATTGGGGTAACCGTAACCCACGGAGTTTCCATCTGAGAACTGCGAAGGGGGGGGGGGCACAGAGAGGGGACTAATCCAGAACGGTCGCCCCCACAGCACCGGCTGAACGAACAGCCTTTTTTCAGCTGGCCCAGTCTGCTGAGCGAGAGAGAGAGAGAGAGAGAAGAGCGGGGAGTTGAGTGAGTAAGTTGAGCTTTGTGTTGATGCATTGTAATAAAAACCTGTGTGCTTTGCCACTGTCAGCCTAGGGTGCTCTGGGTTAGGAATTTCAAAGCATGTATTTTTATGGAAAATAAATGTGTTTAAAGTGCTTGTGAGCTTGTGGAGTCTGAGTCTGACTGGAATATGAGCTCTTGGATTCTTTTATTTATGCCTGTTATATCAGTAATGTATTCGTACTATGTTGAAGTGGAGTAACAGCCCAGTGCATTGGACAGAACAGAAGCATTCTCAATACGGTTGGTAGCTGGAAGACATGAGTAGGAATATTCAGTAGCTGGTGGTGAAGGTCAGTGGATTTGTCCAGTAATTGGTGTTTAGTGATGTGGCTTACTGAGGCGGTTTAGTGAGGTTGGTTTACTGATCTGTTTTTCGGAGACCCCTCAGAGGCGGAGCTCTTTCCGCCTGTCCTAAACAGTCCCGCTTCTCACCCCGTCCATCAGCACAGCTTTGTCAGTCGCCTTGTTCCTCACGGGGCTTCAGCCTCTGGGGTGTCGAAAACTACCGACAAGAACGGCGCACAGCCGTAAATGGATTGCCGCGATGCTGGCGGGCAGCTCCGGCTCGCCTGATTGGTGGCGGCTGTTTAAGCCGATGGTCACCATCCTAAATGGATTGTGCGTGTTTCGCAGCGTGGGGACTGTTTAAGTGGACTGTTACTAGAGCCCCTTTTATCTGTCTCTCTCAGTCTGCCATGTTAGCAGTGTGAGGAGCGCGTGAGGATGAGGCAGTTCGTGCTGTCTAGTGTCTTGAGTAGGAATCGGCTGAATGGCTCTAGACCGGAGAGGCTGTGCTATTTAGTGATCTGTCCCAGCTGCTGTCCTGCCATTGCCCTGCGTGTTGCCAGTAGATCAGAGTTGCATTTTAGGAAATAATGTCTGAGGTGCTGAAGATGTTTGTTCCGGCCTCCTGTATTTGTGGCACATCCATGGCTGGTTCCTGCTTGGCCAATGAGAAGTCTTGTTCCTTGGCCTGCGAGGACAAGTGCCCAGTCCTCTTAGCCTCTCTAAATTTAATTTAAATTAAAAACACGGGCAAAATTGACAGCTGTGGCAGAAAACATTCTGGGAAATAACTTTGGGGCGGCTGTGAAGTCGTAGTCTTTCAGCTTCCAGATGCCGCTGCCTGCTTGTTTGAGATGCAGGCCACACATGTGACTGATTCCGCTCTCTGGGATATAAAAAGGCTGAGACAAAGCGGGGCGCTCTGTGACTGACGCGGGGAAGGAGCCCCCAGCGTGACGCTGTCCTCCCGAAATGAGGGACGCGGCGGCCGCCGCCTTTAGGCAAGGAGAGATGTGATGCCCTTCATCAGAGTCTGCTGGGAGACGGAGTCCTGGCCACAGGAGCGGAACGGAAACAACACCGCAATCAGCCTCCTGCCCAAAGCAGAGACAGCGCACTGTCCCCTCTCCCGCCCTCAGCCCCTCAGCCAGCGACTGACCTTGCGTCCCAATCACTTGACGTCGGCGCGACTTGGTGATGCCTTTTAATGGCTGTCGAGATAACCTGCTGTTAAAAGAGGGGAAAGAAAAACAAACAAACAAAAAAAAAAATGCTGTCGGTTCGACTTGATGACTGTCACACTCCGGTTCTCCTTTGAGTGGATTGTATGTCAACGTTATGATCTCTTCCAGGTTGTGATATGGTATTTGTTTTTTTTGGGCGTTATCTGAAGATGGGATGTAGTGAATTTGTTGCTGCCGTTCCAGCGCCAGTGCCTCTCACATCCCTGATGTGTCGTTTTGTTGGCAGGATGTGGCGTGCCGCGCCCTAGCCTGTTCTGTATGGCTAACAAGATATAGCAACACGCCGTCTGCCATATTAATTTAGTCGCCCTGGTAATGTGGCGCTTTGGCATCAGGAAGTCAGCCTTCTCTCCGCTGGTTAAGGAGGCAGACTGCTTTTGGGGCTTCAGAGTCCAACGTCTGTGTGCAAACCCATTTGTATCTCTCGTTTGTCTAATGGGATGACAACGGTCAGGGCTATTGATTTTTAATTTACCCACTAATGCCTCCATTTTGGCTCATTTATATCGGTCCCAGCTGCATGTGTGTGCTACACGCCGTTCCTTTAAAATGACTTGAGTCAAATGAGTTTTCTTTCTTTGTTGTTTTCTTATGCAATCGCTTCATTTTTTTACGGGCAGTCTGCTGTTGTATGTAAACATGAATGTGTGTTTTTATACAACACATCGATCGCTCGGGCTGGGATCTAAAATTAGTAACAGGAGAAGTCAGGTCAGTCGGCTTTGCTTTCAATTTATGTCCTGCTGTCTGGAAATTGAGTAGATCAAAGATCTGGCAGGTAGCACAGGTGTGTGTGTGTGTGCGCGTGTGTTCGTGTGTGTGTGTGTGTGTGTGTGCATACACGCATGTATGTGAGACAGATGTGGCTCTGTTCTACCCTGACTCTGCTTTTCAGAGAACCTTTTGCCAGCCAGTCTGTGTAATGATCAGTGGAGTAGTTGGTCTGTGGATGAAGAGCGTTCTGTTTGTGTCTTGACAGCCCAGGTCTGTGTTTAGATAGCATTCATATGGAGGTAAGTGATACTCATGCCGTATGAATGGGATATATCGCATGCACTCCTTTTTGATGATACAGAGAAGAACATTTCTTCTTTTGGAATATCTTCTGGCATAAGATTGTATGTTTGCTTGGGAGCCCAAAATAAGATAAGTGTCAAAACTGCTGTGAATTGTAAGCCATGGATTGTTACAGAACGAATAGACGGAGAGATTTGTTTTGGGATGAGCATACAAAATTTCAGGCCTGCTTCATCGCCGCAGCGTCCCTGTCAGTTTTAGAGGGTGAGGACAGTCACACGCCCCTTCTGAATTTAGCCGGGCGCTTCTTTTCCCTCCTCATAGCCTGTGTGATGTCACAGGCGGGTCACTGGAGATGGAGGAGGCTGCTGTGGCCTTGTGTCAGCCTCTCTGCAGAGGTGACACCACAGCCAGTTATTCTCCCGGTCAGTTCATTGTCTGGTCATAGTCTGGGCCACGGTTCTTAAAACTTCCAGCAAACGGAAACCTTGGGCATGTGTTCATGCTTCTTTATGTGAATCTCCCTGTTCATGTTCATGGGTTGTGGGAGAGTACACACTCTCTTCCCATGGGCATGCTACCAGCTGCAAGCTTCTTCTTGCTTCTTGACAGTCCACCAGCTAAACCGTGCAGCCACTGGCAGTGCCATGGCCAGTTATGCTGGCGAGGTCAGGTCTTGACTTCGGAAAAATGAACCTTTCACGTCCTGGGGTGGGAAATTATTCGAATGCTGTGGTGCGTCTATGTGCAGTTTGTGTTTGGGTAACTCAATCTCGCATCGCCAGCCCTCTCCAGTTACAGCACACGCTTCTTTGTGGGAACACTTCAAGAGAGGGGGGGAAAAAAACACAACTGCAGTCAGAGGAGATGAGATCTGAGCAGAGAACGGCTTTGTGTTCTTTTGAGATGCCTGTAATTTATGAGGGGAAAAAAAGTGCATCTGAAATTGTAATGACCTGTCTGCAGACAGAAAGCAAGGATGAGAGGCTGTGGACTATCACATCAGAGCCCAGCGTGGGGTGTAGCGGGAGGAATCGAGGAATGCAAATGGACTGATTAACCCGAGTCTCCCCCTGGTGGGCGGTGGGGCTGCCAGAGCTCCGGTGGGTTTGAGGAGAGTGATGTGTTGTTTTTCAGGATTTTGACTTTAATTGTTCCGAGGGGCTTTCTGAGGCCAGGAAAACAATCTCATCTTGCCCCGGCTGGCACCCCCCCGGCTCCTCTGAGTTATTTATTTGTCTTACCTCTTTAATATGAGTCAGGGCTTTGAACAACAGGACAAATTGGACTGCAAATCAGAATTTATTTGGTGCAGCTAATTTCCGGAAAAGGTCAGAGGGATGGAAACCAAAAAAAAAGAAGAAAACGAGGGAGAAAGACAAAAACAAGCGGGGATTGGCTTTTTCCACAAGCAGCCAGGACATTCGCATTATTCCAAGGACATTGTTTTAGATTGTCCCTCTAGTGAATTAATCAGCAATATTAAGGCTGTGATGAAACGTGATGAAAATAACAGGTTGACAGATTTGGAAGATTGTCATCAACTAAGAAGTAATAGATTTTTAATAGTTCTTAAATTGCGGATTGCCTTTTGGAAGCAAAGCAGACATAATGCAAGCATGTTGCATTAATGAATTTTGTATTCCTAATTCTTTAACACTGACTCCTGACCCGCCCTTTCCTAGAACATGTACGAAGTGGGCGCTGCCCAGGAACTGGGATAGTTCAATTAATCCAAGCCAGCCTTTGCTTGTAGGTGGATGGATCCATATCTGTAATCACCTGGCTACACCTCAACCCCTCAGTGTTACACGTAGGGGTAGTCTTATGATTCCCATCACGTCCTCCCCTGTGGAGACACCCCCCCACGTTCCCTGCGCCGGCTGCTTCTTCTGCGGTCGTAAGAATGCGTTTTAATGTCATGTGAAATAGCTGCTTGCCGGCGTCTCCGAGCCGCTTTTACCCGTGCCGTAAATGAGCGGGGATATTATTGCACGTAGCGACGGTGTCGACAGCACGTCCTCGCGTGTTCCTCCTGTGCGCGCGGCCCATGACAGCCTTCAAATGGCGGATGAAGTTATCAGTTATGGGCCCCTCGAGTGCCAGTCTGACTGTGGAATGTCCCTCGGGTTATTTCTTCCCCCGGCGAGTCAGTCACAGATTCCCAGTGGGGAATCCAAACGGGGTCCATTGAATCCAGTCTAATCGGCGTGTAATTCTTTCTCAGTCCAGTTCAGATAACACAGGGGTGGTGTGCAGGCTGAGGGCAGCTGGGATGAAGGCTCGGTTCTGGCTGCTGTGCCTGGGAACCTCTTGACTGCTTAATTAGGATTGGCCGCTACAGCTGCGCAGCTGGACTCACTCTTCCAGTTCCTGATATGCGCATTTTCAGGAGTACTCCCCCCCCCCCCTTCCCCACCCCACATAATGAGGGCTTGACTGGAGGCGGGGTGTCTGAATAGTGAATGTTTTTTTCCGCCCTCGAGCGTTCCGTTTTGCATGTCTACATTTGTCTTCCAAATTGATCCATAGGAAAAGCGTCACAGCTAGACACCTACCCTCAAGGCCAGCTGCCTTTGGCCCGTGGGTGGTCCCGGAGGAGGGGGTAAACGAGAGCGGCTCTGAGTCACACATCCTTCTTCACTGTCGGATTCCAGGAAACAGGCGTTTGGAGGGCTTTAAACCTTTTCACTTTTTCCCCCCTCCCAAACTGGAAAGTCCCATTGTATTTGCGAGCCTTGCCTCATCTACGTACTGTCCTCTGTCAAATCAGGAGAGCACAGTCGAGCATGCCTCTCTCTCTCTCTCTCGGTAGTTCATGGTGCCAGGCATCGTTTCTTTTCAAACCGCAGTCAACCAGCTGAGGCATTCAGTGGCTCGGCTGGAGCGGTTCGCTTCGTATGCGTCTGGTGCGGGCGGACTGCAGGTGGCAGATCGACTCTAGCGCATGATCAGTCACGCCGCCTGCGTCCCTGCCTCCCTGGGTGACCGTGCGGCCAATTATGCGCTGCTCTGTGGGGCTTCCAGTCACAGTTCACCTTCATGCTTTTTTTTTCTGAGAAAATCATTTCCGGTCTCTCGCTCCGTCCCAGGTGTGCTTTGTGTCACTGTTGTTTGCCGTTTCCCTGAACAAGTCTATATTTGTCACCGCACACACGACTTCCGCGGTGCTGCCCGGTTCAAGGTGGCTTCAGAGTAAAGACTGGCGCTGTCTTGCATACTGAGCCTACTGTATCCTCTCCAGCCTGTTGGCTGTGGTGAGATTGTGCTATCTGACACGCCCAAATTACATTCTGTGAGCTTCCCGCAATCAAGACGGAACATCTCATCTCGCCTTGAAGATTGAGTTCACAGGGCTTCAATCAGACTCGCAATTAGCTGCCCAGCTTTGATTTCTATTGGCTGGTGTACGGAGAGGGCATTGTGAATGGAGCAGAGCGTGTTCTATATATCTGTACATGTCGTCTTGATCTATATGGCTTCCTCTGGAAAATTGCCTGCAAAAAATAGGTTTTAATGTTACACCCCCCCCCCCCACCCCTACAAATACAGTGCTTCATAAAGGGGGAAGAGAACATACTGTATATTTGGGGCCATGGTTGTAATATTAATCGTTAATCCCCTCAAGGGATCAGTTACTACAGGTTCAGCATTCCTACCTGTCCAGTGACTACACTGTAGTCTGTCCAACTAACTCACTTGGAGGATTCTCCCTCTCTTCCCTTCTCCCTATTTTCTTCCTACTGTGTAATAGTGTTTTTCATCTTTAGTGATGAGAAGATGGCTACCTAACACTGAATATTTCTTTCATAGATTTTGTCATGGTGGAGTGGTAAATGCTTTAGCTTTGAAGACTGGAAAAGACCACAGAATATGTATTTTTACACCTACTATTGTACTTTTTTTTTTTTTTTTCATTTTTGCTACGTCCGGTTCCTGATTAGATGGGCTCGTGTTTTTTATCGCTCTGATTAGATTTGCATCTCATTTGAATGTGTCTGCAGCTTTATCTGTTTGTTGTTTGTTGTCTGTAACTAATTTTAATCTTCTTTGTGTGAAAAAGGACTTTGATGCCACATTAGATATGCAGTGTGAATACAGATAAGGGAATGACAACAGGGGGCATTGCTGCAAGCATGGCCATTCCCCCCCCCCTCTCTTTTCCACTTCCTGTTTTGTTCTGCCAAAGAACCTAATTACCACTTTCCAGTTCCTTGACGTGTTTTTGTATTTGTATGACGTGGACTGCAGAGGTAACCTAGGCCGCTGGTTTTTCTTGATGTAGCCTATACCACAGAGGCTCCTGGCACTCTGCTCAGTCTTAGCCTCAGCCCTAGTCACTGCATGCAGTGAAGTGGCTGGTAGATTTCTCTCTGCACTTGATGCTTGATGTCTCAATGGTCATCTCAGATCCGTCATTACCCTGTTAACTGAAAGTTTCATTTTAAAGCAACAATGAGTCAAACCCTGTGTACCAGGTGTATTATCTGGTGATCAAAATCTATAAAGGGTGAAAAAAATATTTTCCCAAATGACATCCCAATGTAAATTAACCTTCTAAGTATATTTCCTGTGAGTTTTCTGTTCCAAAGCTCTTCCCATCTAAAAATCTCCATCAGCACTGTGATGTCAAAATGGAAGGTAGGGTACACATGTTAATTTCAGAGGTTAAACACTAGGGAAACATGTCATTTCAAAAGAGAGGGCTGTGGTATTTACCTAAAGCCCTTCGTCTTCTCTGAGAGGACGTGAATGTTTACAGCATCGCATTGCTGTCTGGTGGGATCTGTTCTGTTGCCCGTTTTTTGGGGTGAGGTATTTGGTTTGCTTCCCTAATGGCTGAGATGAGCCGTGTCCAAATCCTCTCACAGTCTGTAATTGCTGCCTGCACCGTGATGGAAGGACCCCCTCTTTTTGGGAAGCAGGCTTTGAGGGGGCTTAAAGAGTGCCGAGTTTGAGCTCGCTGTCTGATGAATTCTCCGATGTATACATCTCCCAGATTTAGCGGATCAAATTCCCTCTTAGTCCCTCTGCAATCCATCTGATCAAATCAACACTTAACACATCTCTCTGATCCATTTAATAAAATCTTCCACACTCAGCCCCTCCCCCACCCCCGAGCCCTGACGCACACCTCCCAGAGATATCGGACACCCCCCAGGGTTCTGCCGTCTAATAAACCTAAATGCAATCTAAACTGAGGTCAAAAGTGAAACGGAATATAAAACTCATTTTGTGGAGATCAGGTCAGACCAAACCTGGAATAACAATTAACCTGCTGAGCATGTCTCTGAGATTCATTTCATTTGAGCATTTTTTTTTAGCATTCTGTATAATTACCATTATTCATTTTTTAACTTGATTATTTATTCACACCAGAAAGATTGGTCTTGCACACATACTCCTGTGTGTTTGAGAATTTAAAAAGGCAAGATCTTGCTCTGTAAAATGTGTAAAGTGCTCCAGTGACAGGTTTGCTGCGCCCTTGTTTACTGCTCATGGTTCCTTGGCGAGGAGAAATCGGCCATCTTGGCTCTTTCTGCTGTGTTGGCCAGGGTCGTGCAGGATCACAGAGGTGGGGACCAGCGCTGTTGGTGTGTGTGGTGACGTTTGTGATTGCCAGGCTGCCATTGGAGAAAATAATAGTTTTTTTTTTTTTTTGGTCATCCAATAGAACATCTTGTTGTTTGGGCAGATTGTCTATAGTAACCTGATGCTCAGCTCTGGTTGGTCTACTGCTTCCCTACTGTAGGACAGGATAGTCAATCTTGGGTTTATTAGGCCTTAATTCACTGCTGATTTTGTAATGTGTAAGCAAAAATCAGTGGGACCCTGTGGCTCTCCAGCACCAGGGGTTGGCTCTCCCTTCACTTGCGGGTTCCGGTTGCTAACAGGATTTTCTGCTGCTTTGTTTGTGGATGGGTATTAAGAGGTGCGAGAGGGCATGCAAAAGGACAAAACTTACATTTGTGAATTGTCTTTTTTCTGGCACTTGTGACGGTTTAATGGGCACAAAGGCATTAGAGTCCTTTTGTGGAACCCCCACTCAGTAATGATCCACCTCCCCTGGACATACGGCTTTATTTCACATAACTTTCTTGCGGCCACAAATTGCTGCCTCCATCGACCCCAGGAAGAGTGCATTTTGTTAGTCAGAAGGGACTCTAAAACTCCAATTTCAGTGATGAATTACATCAAATCATCCATTATAAATATTTATAGATGAGCTCAGCTTTGTGCTAAAGCACTAATGGAAGTGTGGAGCCCGCTGCTAGCATTCCCCTGAAGGATCTCTTGCTGTGGCTGCATGCTCTGGGATAGACTAAATGTGGTTATTTTGTTTATAAGTAGTTGCCTCTTATCTGTAATAAGCAGGAATTTTTGTCCGGTACACAGGCTGTCATTAGTCCAAAGCAATGTGCTGGAAGAACAATTGAGGTGATGAGGTTTAAGCCTGTGCTGTTTGCAGTTCGCAACCCCACTGAAATTTTGAGCTATTTCCTGGACTGTTTGTGCTTCAGCAATGAAAACACAGATTCTCTGCTTTCAAACAGGTGGTCCTCTTAATATTGAGAAAACAGGAGTTGTTTTGATTAATTTGAGGTCAGACTGGTGCTGTTTTCTAAGGAGTTTGGTATTTTTTTCTTTGATGTATTTACTGTGGAGTTTTTATATCTCTTCTCTCAGTTTTGCATGAATTATCACACTCATAGGCCTGTCCTGCAGTTGTTAATTTGTTGATTGGTTTATTTGTTTATGAATTCTGTGAACCCAGAACTTCTGTTTTATGGATTCAGGATTCATTTTTCAGGAAGTACCATGGGCTAACAGAACCGACTGGAACAGTAAAAGGTTTTCAGCTCGGATGAAGTGGTGCAATCTGGAGAACTGTTTGAGGATCTTGTCCAGGTCATTTTTAGGACACCAATTCATCAGAATTCTTCCCAATTGAGTTGGCACTGGGGGCTGGGTTGCAGGAGAGCGGCAGACACTGCAGTTATTTCTGGATGCAGTGAAGTGCTGATTCACCTGACCTTGCCCTCTTGACCCTCTCATAGTAGTGCTTCACCATAGAGAAGAGATTGCGGTGAGAACTTGGAGAGTTCATCACTATCACTGCTTGGAAATGAGGCCCTACCTCTACATGTTTAAAAAAAAAAACATTTTTTAACCATACCATGGTCATCAGCATTAGTAATGAACCCGCATTGCTTATCATCTCCCTTCTAGAAAACCTCTCCTCATCATTTTTCCTCCCCTTGTAGTCCTTGAAAATGGAAGCGCTCCTTTACAGATAATTGATGGCCTGACTCTTTAGGTGGACCTCATTTTCAGCCCCTGCATAATGAAGTACTGGAAAAACAACTCGGTGGTGTCCTTCCCCCCCCTCCCCTCATGTCGTGTAAATCACACTGTCGCAGCCGGTTATGCTAATGTGCATAGTTTGATTATCTGTCGGATGACTGCAATCAATTGTTGATTTGGTTTGGAGTGCCATTGAAATATGACATGAATCAAATGTAGAGGTAAATGAATATACAAAAAAAGGTCCTTTCGTTTGCGATGTCGACGAAGACGATTTCCCCAACATTCTTTGACTGGTCTGTTACATTACATTACATTATAGATTCTTAGCAGACGCTCTTATCCAGAGCGACTTACAACAAGTGCATTACAAAACTCAGAGACAAGCGCTTTACAACATTCCTGCAAGAGAGCTACAATAGGTATAACTTTGCAAAAAGTGTGAATTGTACCCCTTTTTTTTTTTTTTTTTTTTTTTTTTTTTTAAATATATATAAATTCCCACCCCCCACCCACCTAGTTGTAGATGAACCTAGTTACATGAAAATAACATGACGCGTGGTTACTCAGTTGAGGTTTAATGGATGTTAGAGGGTAGTGGGGGGTGATGAGGTGAGATGTAGCTTGAAGAGGTGAGTCTTCAGTCTACGTTTGAAGACGGCCAGGGTCTCTGCTGTTCTGACTTGCACAGGAAGGTCATTCCACCACCGTGGGGCTAGAACAGACAGGAGGCGTGACCGGGTGCTGGTGCGAGCCGGGGCAGGGACCAGGCGACATGTGGCAGCAGAACGGAGAGGTCTAGCTGGGGTGTAGGGTCTGATGAGTTGACGTAGATAGGGAGGGGCTGACCCCCTGGCTGCTTTGAAGGCAAGCACTAATGTTTTAAATTTGATGCGAGCCATCACGGGGAGCCAGTGGAGGGTGGTGAGCAGGGGGGTAACGTGGGAATGTCTGGGGAGGTTGAAGACCAGACGCGCTGCTGCGTTCTGGATGAGTTGCAGGGGTCTGATAGATGATGCTGGGAGGCCAGCAAGCAGGGAGTTACAGTAGTCCAGGCGGGACAGGACCACTGCCTGGACGAGGAGTTGGGTCGAGTAAGTTGTGAGGAAGGGGCGGATCCTCCGGATGTTATACAGGAAGAACCTGCATG
Organism: Anguilla anguilla; assembly: GCF_013347855.1. Classification (NCBI taxonomy): domain Eukaryota; kingdom Metazoa; phylum Chordata; class Actinopteri; order Anguilliformes; family Anguillidae; genus Anguilla; species Anguilla anguilla. Next base: position 52,600,434 of record NC_049205.1, read on the forward strand.
AACGTGTCACTGCTGAAATGTGCTCGGTGAGGGACAGTCTGTTGTCCATCACCACGCCAAGGTTTCTAGTTGAGGGTGATGGTGTGAGGATGGTATTACCTAGGGAGATAGAGAGATCAGAGAGAGGGGAGTTAAGAGCCGGAATATAAATGAGCTCTGTCTTACCTGGATTGAGCTTGAGCTGTTACTGTCTCAGAGCTCAAGAGAGGAACACACTACAGTTCAAACTGTTTTCTCTGTGGTTCATAACATTGGCAGCCTTTGACATAACTCAAGGGAAGGGCTCACAGCCATAATCAATTGAAAGTTTTGCAGTAATGTTGTGCCTCATTGAGATATTTAAGGGAGCAAAACTGCATTAGGTGTCACTGGTTAGAAGGTGAACCTAGGTCAAAATCCGAAATTTCATATGTCTGATGAAATTTATGGATGTGTGTAAAGATCCTGCTCTGTGGCTCGCTCCCAGAAAAGGGCTCAGGTTTAGCCTCGTGAAAAGACTTAGGTCTGAGCCTTGTGAGAAGACATTATGAAACCCTCCTTTTCTCCGCCAAGAGATGTTCTTTGATCTTTGATCTAAAATGCCGCAAGATTTATGGGATTTTTAAAAAACTCAAATCGACCTGAGCAGGCCTTTTATATGCAGCCTTTCTGCGGTTCTGTAGCTGCAGCCGTGTTATTCATTGCAAATACTCCCTTGCCTCAAAGCCATCGAAGATTGAAATCTACCATGTTTTTGATTCCCCAGATCTCTGCACAGTTTGGAATGTCCAGTTCGTTATTGTAAGTGCAGCACACCACTGCTGCATCCTCAGTGTAGAAGAGTGCACCCTGGTCCTGAGCTGCTGCTGCAGTTGCTGCACTGCAGGGCTGATGCAGCTGGCGCGGGCACCTCACAGGTGCACAGTTGAATAGGGGGGTTGCTGCTGAGCAGCGAGGCATGGCCTGTCTCATTCACTGTGCGTGTGACATCACTGAGTGCTGCAGTGTGGGGCCTCAGCACCAATGAGCAGCTGGAGGGCAGCGTCACTGATCCGTCAGGCACCTGTGTTCTGTCTGCACCAGCTGGCTGGCTGGCTCTGTGGGCTCCATAGAGGAGGAGAAGCATGCCAGAGTGTGACCTCTCAAGGTGATGGAGGACGTTGAAGGAGAGTACGGTTATGACTAGGCTAGGCCATCTTAAATGAGGAGGAAAAGATAAAATGGGAAGAAATTTTTTTTTAAAGGACCCCCACTCTTAGTGAGACATGGTCTGGGACTCTGAAGGTCAATCACTCACACGGCAACCAGGGATTTAATGCTGTGGTTTCTCACGGGTCCCCTTTGGAACCCCTATAATCAGCAGTTGGGTTCTGCGGTGCAGTGTTTTCTGCAGTTACCATTTCCCCTATTTGGACGGAGAATCGCAGCGGAGACAGGTTGCAAACAGCTGGAGGGTTATCTCGCTGTGGCACGGCTTTCAGAGCGTCTGCTTGACAGATTGCTGCGCCTGGAGCTTGGCCCGCCCCCCCCCCCCCCCCCCCCCCCCCCCCCCCCCCAGCAGAAGGGAGACATTGACGGTTTCTATTTTTTTCCCCCCCGAGAACAAAGCGATAGGAAACCTCTGTTCCAACTAAATCACTGAGCCCATTCCCTGAACCCCCCCCAACCATTCAATTTGTGCTAATTAGCTTTCAGCCTACATGCTTGTGAGAATGGCACAGATTTTTTCCTCAGTGTGTGTGTGTATGTGTGTGTGTGTTGGTGTGTGTGTGTGTGTGTGTGTGTGTGTGTATGTGTGTGTGTGTATGCGTGTGTGTGTGTATGTGTGTGTGTGTATGCGTGTGTGTTTTGTTAAAATACGCAGTGTTAAGGGCAGGGAGACATCTCTCCACTTTATGACCGCCAGTCAATGTTCCTTTGCCAGGAAGGGTGAATAGCCCTGCTTTGGATGGTGAGCTGGATTTGGCTCCCACCCATCCATTCTCCCACCTTTGGCTGCTGCCAGTGCTGCTGAGGGATGCTCACCTCTCGCGCTCTGGAGGGGCTCCATTATTAGAGAAAGGGCCCGGGATGAAACTGGAGATGTGCGACTGTCACTTTCCATGGCCCCCATGTGCTGGGCACTGCTTTACCCAGGACCCCGCCCCTCTTGGGAATGTGAAGTCACATCCTCTTAGAAATAAAATTTAATGCTGGAAAAATTGGGACGATGCACAGTGGTTGCCATTTGGGGGTGGGGGAGGGGCTTCTCTTTACTGCAGAAGAAAGGAGTGATTAGTGTGTTGGGGAGGGGAAGTTGGGGGGTGCGGTTTTCCTGTGCACAGTATGAGTGCGTAGAATGAGAGGGACCTGACCTTGACTCTTTCATGAGTTTAATTGCTTTGATTTCTTGTGAGTTTTTACCTGCAAAGGTTGTCTCCATTGCCGAGGGCTAATTCAGGCAGCAGATCTGCGCTACCCATTTGGAGAGGAAATGTGGAATGTCAAAATTGCGATGAAACTAGTCCTCTGCTGGTTATTTAAAAAAATCTGTTTTAAGCTGAGAAAAACCTCGCATTACCTTGAACAAAAGCCCTACTTATTTTCCCCTCGCTTGTATGCCAAAAAGCAAAGAACAAAATGTGACGGAATTGTTTCCGGTGTTTTCAGGTGAGCTGGCTCTAAAGAGGAAACGGACGTGTGTCTGAACAGTGAAATCTCACCATTTTAATGGCCTTTTGTCATTCCGTACGGTTAAAAGCTCTCATTAAAGTCATTTGCGCTGCAAGGCTGACTGGCAGGGTAACGCACCGCGGGCTCACAGATAAGCAGCCGTCTCTGTTGCTTCGCACTGGACCAGAGGCTTTGACCTTGCGCTCCCTGATGAAGGCTTTTTTCTGAAGTGTTAATGAAGTACAGATCTGCCAGTTAACTCGTGTGAATATGTCATTTATTTCCCAGTCTAATTGAGGCGTATTGGAGTGAAAGACAGAGTGGCTCTTCATTTTCTCCATGCTAAGACTCTGCGAGCGCACGTTGTCATTGGCTGCCAGGCGTCTCTTGTTTCTCCTCCGCGGCTCACCGGCTGAGCGACGCTGCCTTGAAGGAACGCACTTGATTTTATGTACGGTTGCCGCGAGCAGTCTGCAGGCATCCAGCCGACCCGAGGAGTCTTGGGTGATCAGACAAGTACAGCTTCTCTGGCGTGCCACTCTCCTGAACCCAAGTGTTATAATGGCCCAGCCAGCCCCCCAGCAGTCCTGGAAGCATAATCTAAGACATAAAGCTCAAAGGCTTTCTCATCGTTTTCTACATATCATGATCGGCACAGAAGAGTTTCAAGCTAGCTGTAAAGTGCTGCGTTGCTAGGAGATATAAACAGCTTCCAGCCAGGAAGGTTGCTGCTTTGGTTGTTAATCCCAGTAGTTTTTGTCACCTTTCTTGAGCCGAGTGTATATTTGTTCGCTATTCCTGTAATACATTAACTGTCAAAACTGGTTCTGGTAAACAAAGCTTTAAATAATGTTCCGTTTTTTTTGTTTCTTTTTGGATTCTGCTCCTAAGAAAAATCTGTTGATGGTTATCTCTGAGCCAGGTTATGTCCCCTGGACATGGATCAAGTTTCCCTCGAGACTTGCATCACAGAATTGGAGATCTCCAGACACATGAAGGATTGACTGATGTGTCCAGTTCCCCCCCCCTGGCAAAGGCCATTACTCACAGTTTACATAACCATAACATGTAATCAGTAAAGAGTCAATAGCACTTTGTCTCCCGTGTGGAGGGGGGTATAAATCTCTTCTGCAGGGAAGGTATTTCCTGTGTCGTTAGCCTCTTCCCTTGTGTGGCCTGCCTGATGAGGAGGAGCAGGTGGCATGTGAGCTTCAGTGTTAGATGATCCCTGTCACAGTCCCACGAGCTCTGCCTCTCTCCTCTTGCCTTCCTCAGGCTGCTTTGGCTTTTGGCGCTAGGCTACAGCTCTTCATTGTTGGGATGAACTGGACACAAGAATGGAAAAGAATATGTTTATTTTAAAAATATTTTATTATGCATCCAGCATTGTTACAGCTAAACATCCAAATAATCATTCCAGTTTTTGTTTTTAAAAAAGAAAACAAATTAGTCATACATTTAAAAAAAGATGAATTTTTGTCCTGTCCTCCACCAACATTCTTTGGTAGGGTCATCCCTAGGGAGCCTTTATTCCCCCTAAATTTGTGCTTTTCCACTGGTAGCATTAAAGATGTAAATTAGTGTCTCTTCCCCCCCCCCACCCAGCAGAATTGACTGGGCATGATGGGCAATATGAACTAATTATGGAGGAAAATCGGATCTCATCTAAAATGTGTCTCTTTAGTGCCAGCGGATGAACAGAACAGGAACTCGGTTTGTGCGAAGCAGCTGGCTTGTGTTTCAGAGTGGTGGTGTGACAGTTGACAGTGATGTGCGTATTTTCTGTAAAATGACTCAGAGATGCTTCTTTAGTGCTAAAAAAGCCTTGAAAATGTCTTCTTGTGGTGGGAAGTTTTAGTGAAATTAAATGTTTCTCATGGGCACTTGAAAACAGAAGTTTTCTTAGCCAGTAACAAAAAACTAGGCTTGGAAAAACGAATGTGAAATGAACGCATTAGCTGGCTCAGAAGTGCAAGCACTGCCTGCGTCCCTCGGTCAGTTCAGTCTCTGCATGGAGCTTTTGCCCTAATCTCTTTCACTATTTTGGGCAACAGTGAAATCGATGCTGCACTCTGGTCTTCCTCACAAACAGTCTTTTTTTGACAAAAGGCAGTTTTTTTTTTTTTTATATGCCTCCAACAATAAAAAATCATGTTTGATTGCCTGTGATCGGGCGGCATGAGCTTGCAGTCTAACCCCTGCTAAAATAAAAAGCTAAAATAATCTGCGCATTTACTTTACTCTGTTGCCATGGACACAGACATGCCTCACCACAGATACAGCTGTCTGTCTGTCTGTCTGTCTGTATGTCTCTCTGTCTGTCTTTCTCTCTCTCTCTCTTTCTGTCTGTCTGTCTGTCTGAGGAAAGCCTGATGGACCACTACCTAGAGTAATATTGTTTAACCAAACCCAATAAAATGGACGCTGTTGTTCTTGGAAGTGAATGCACAGCTGGCCTTCCTGAAGGCGATCTCTGCCGGCATTGCACAAATACTTCAATCGACTCATTTTTTATAACCTCTTCTTTGAAGTCTAAATAAAGCTCCACAAACCAAACAAAAGACCAGCAGCGATATTACAGCACGTACAAAGTCCCAGTGGTCACAAGCATAGATCTGAAACATGAACCATGAACTGAAGTTTAAATAGCCTTTCCTAGGAAATATTATTTTCTTATTGACTGTGTTCATGACAGATACAGCCTTAGCAGTAGACATTGTTATTATTAGTGTCACATGCTCCTGACTTTTGATCTTCTTTTTGGGGCACATGCTGCTTTGTCCTTTATTCAGCACAAGCACTCCCTTCCAAAGGGATAAATTTGACAGTTTCGTACAGATGTAGTGAGTCCAGTTTGTTCCTTGTGTTGGATTTTGTAGCAGCCTCGCCCATATTGTGAGACCGTACCTGCTTTCACTGCTATAGCATTCACTTTGTCTTTTAGTCTTAGCTTGGAGTTTTGAAAAACATGTCGGAGGGTTTGGGCTGTAACAGTGTACAGTTTGTGAAAACAGCCTGTTCTCCATCGATCTGACCTGATGAACTGTAGTATTGTTTTGTTTGAGTGGAGTTGCTGGCGAATGGCAGGGGAGATAATTGAGACATGTGATGTGAGTATTTGCAATAACAGAAGACTTTGCAACGCCCAATGTTTGTACAACTGCAGTAGCCAGTCGGGCCAAGTAGTGACAAAGCATTGACCAATCAGGAACAGTGGAATTTTGTCTCTTACCCAAACCCAGAGCGGAACATCAAAGTTGATTCACAGTATCTGAGTGCAGTATGCCCAGTGGCTGCCAGGGTGCGCAGCAGTGTGTGCCCGGGCACTACCTGGGCAGCATTTGAAAAGGTGCCAGGCTGCAGTTTGGGAAGGCTGGGAGGAGCTGCCCAGCCCTGGGAGTGGAGAGTGTTCCAGCCCTCGGGCAGCTGGAGAAAGTGAAAATAATCCACTCTTCTCTGTGGAAGGGATCAAGTTTTGCCCTCATGATGGACAAAGAGGGGAAGGGGGGACAGGAAAAAGAGAGAGACAGAGGTGTTGTGGGGAGAGCGAGGTAAATAGGGAGAGAGAAAGCAAGAGATACGGACAGAGGGATAGGGGCCAGAGAGAAAGAGAGAGACGGGGAGAGAGAGTGAGAGAGTGAGGGAGGGAGGGGCGCGGGAGGGGTTGTAACGTTTTGATAAGCTCCATGGCATTTCTCTGACGGCCAGAGTTTGGGGGGGAGAGAGCCAGTGCAGACACTGTACTCTGAATGAAATTTCAGTCAGCAGTCACTGCGGGAACTGAAGCGGCCTCACTCCCCCCCCCTCCCCTATCCCGTGGCGGGACACAGCTACCGTGCCAGCTCTGCTCTCTGTGTGCTGGAGCCGGGAGGACCGAGAGGAACCGCGGAGTTAGACCCGGCGGGGGGAGGCCCGTCACCTCGCTGCGCTATGAGGAGAGAGGTAAACACTGATCAGAACAGCCGGGCTCCGAACCCCACGGTCAGGAGGGAGTTTCGGACTCGCGTCAGGAAAGGAAGGAGCTAGCTGGATCGCTATCGGGCTGACAGAGATAGAGAGGCCAGGCTGCATATCTTCACATGGCTCTGGCTGTAACTCGCTGTGGCAGCGGTAGTGAAAGTGCCACGCTGTGGTGCCCTTTCGGGGTCCGGTGCCGACGTTGTTTTGCTTGGTGCGCTGGGTGAAGGATTAGCAGCAAAGCTGCGGTTTTTGTTGTGGGATTCAGAGCTGTGTGGTGGGTGTGTTTTTGGAGTTGGTGCACAAGAGGTGTCAAACAAAAGCATGTGTTTTTCCTGTTTTAAAAAAATTTTCTCTTTAAAAGTCACCCTGGGGCGGATGATGACAAAATTAACAGTCTCCGTACAGAAACAGAAAAACATGAATTGTTAATTTGACAGGTGCCCAGCAGCTGAAACATCTGCTATCTCCAAAATGTGATTCATTTTTAAAAATCTGTTTTTAAATGAAAACTTATTAGCACTGCGCGACTGTGTGTGTATGCTTGCTATGCCCAACTGAACACTTTTTCTTTGCAGTTGATTTTCAAATGCTATTGAAAAGTTGTCATGGTTGTATTAGAAGAACTTCTGCTACTTTTTCCGAGAATGGCCTTGGCTGCCCCTCTAGAGCTGTTCCACAGCTGAGAATATGCTGTAATTAAACTGATGAAGAAAGGCAGTGTTCTCGGTTGAGAGAAGCCTGGAGTGATTACGGTTGCTGATCAAAGCTCCACCGTGCTCACTTTTTTCTTCATTCTTACCGGATATTCGCAAAGCAGGACCTGTTGTGATTAGCTCGGAGTGGAATGTGGTGAAATAAGAGGACGGGCTTTATTGGGTGGGGGAGTTATTATATTGTAGGTGGATTAATGGCCTCCATCTTATGTCGGATCTTAAACGCAATATGTGAACTTTAGATAGAAATCAAATTACATCATGGCGGCTGCACTTTAAGCAGAAGCCGCCCACTTGTACCATTTCCAATGAAATAGCGACTACATAATTAACTTTGGGTCATTTCTAATGCCTGTGTATTTATTAACCTTTAAATTAAACTGACAGTGGATGTAACACACCCATCCTCCTGTGGACGGACGCCAGTTTGAAAGCGCACAGCTGCTGTTGTGGCTGGGGAATCCTATGCTGTTGTTTTAAATGTGTGAGATTACAACAAATAGAGTCCAGTCATAACAATTTACCTTAACTGGCAGGTCATTTCTCATGTTATTTAAAAAAAAAAAAATCTGTTCTGTCAACGTCTACCCGTGTGACAGTTTCCAGAATGAAACACTCCAGGCCTATCTGAAGAGCCAAACGGGTTGTTGACGGTAATGGAAAGCTGCACTTCTGGAGTCTTCTCTTCCTTCTTAGTGGTTTGATGCTGATAGGAAATAGCCTGGGAGAGATTGGGCCTTTGGCTGAAGGGACCTTCATTGAGAACGTGTCAGAGTGATATAACGTAAGCTCAGACAAGGGAGATATCGGCGCAGCACAGACTGGGTGAAGTGCTCCCCTTCCAGCAGCCCGTCTGCTTCCATCAGGTGCTTGACAGCAATTCCAGGATAGTGGCGGAATGTGCTGGTCGTGTGAGGTCATGTGACCCTCTCTCCCTGCCTGTTTTACGGGCAGGTGTAGTGCATCAGAGGTGGGAGGGCGAAACCTGTGTTGTGTATACCCTGTTTGTGTAACCCATCACTGTCACCATGGAATGTCGCATGCAGCACACAAGATGATGGGGGAGTGTTTGGCCTGAAGACCGCACACGGTTTCACCTCTGGCACTGACCTGATGTGCTCTTTGGTGTTTTGGCGAGGTCACTGCGTGCGGCTGACTGGAATGCAGTGCAGAAACAGGTGTCCCCTGCTACAGGCCATCTCAAGTCCTCAGAGCCCATCTGTCCAGGCAGCACTGAAACAGCTGGAGTAGCTCTTTCCATTAGAGCCTGACACTGATACCCTGGTGGATGAATGAGGAACATACAGTGTGTGTGTGTGTGTGTGTGTGTGTGTGTGTGTGCGCAGTGCGCGTTTATGCATACGCATGCTTTTTTTTGTATCGCTGCGTGCGTGTACGAGCACGTGTATGTGTTTACGTGTTTGTGTGTGTGTGCGCACGTGCGGTGCCCGTGAGAAGCAGCAGCGATGCGCTACGTGGAGGTGCCCTCGATTTCGCACGTGAGGGGGACACAAAGCGCCAGCTCGGCTGGAAGGGGAGTTCATTTCCTGCTGGATGCGGCTTGGCCCGGGGCTCTGCCGAAACTGCGTAGTAACTCCGGCACAACAAACGGGGGGACCGCTGTACTTGCGCGCTGGTCTGCTCGCAGTGTGCTAACCGCAGTGAATTCCATGACAAGTAGTTCAGAAGTAATGTGGGAGAGACAAAGGAGCTAAAGAATGCAGATTCGCAATTATGCGCGGGGGGGGGGAGGGACTGGGCCATTGTGCGGCCCTGATGCGGTTGAGAGAGCGGCGTGCTGTTCGCGGGAACGGAGCCCAGCTCACCGCGGTGCCCGTGCCTGATTTACCGCCATTCCCATAGCTTCGGAGGAATTACAGTCTATAAATCACCGCAAACACAAACCCCATTGTGTTTTTTTTTTTCCTTCTCGGCCACTTAATTAAAAGTCAGCAAGTGACGCGGCGTGAGCGTTTCCTCTGAGATTGAAGTGGGGGAGGCGGGATCAGGCAGCGTCAGGTATTTAATGCGCGCAGCTCTCGATATTCCGGTTTGAATGATCGCGGCGTTGGAATTTGTTTTGAAAATACAGTAGGACCGGAAATGCTCGTAGATCTATGAAATGTTTGTGCTCAGAAGGATGTGTGCAAGGAGTGTTTGAAGTGGGGAGTGGAGCTGGTTATGTCCGGTCGGGTCAGGTCTTTGTAACTCTCTGTTTTCTGGTGTGAAGTGGGTGTGGCTGCTGGTAACTTGTCCTGTAGATCTTCTCAGGAACGTACTCCTGTTCACCCTGACCGGATCAGGCCGGTTTTACTGGTGCAACACAGCTCTACTCCATCGTGTTTCATCGACCATTCATAAGTTCTGGCCTGGGCATCAGCGAATGGTCTCTGCCCAGGCTCTAGGACACGCCCCATTTCCGACCTTCTCTCATGCCAAAGGGTGGGGTTTAGTGCCCCCCTGAAAGTTGTTCAAGATGCACGTCTGCCTGCCACGCAACCCAGGTTCGATCTGTCCAAGTCGTGGGGGCGGGGTCACATCGCCAAGACGTTACGGAATTTCTTATTGCGGCCGATGTGCTAAGGAGGAATTAATTTGCCTGCGTCTCCCCTCAACACTGGCCCCTTGCCCTGGCCAAGGTCAAAGCCTTGGCGTACATGGAGAGGAGGAGGAGCAGGAGGATGGCATTGGTGGCAGGGTTGAGTGGGCTGTACTGATCAGTGTATGGGTGGGTATGGAGCTGAAGCTCCAGGTTTGGTCAGCTGTAGGAATGCAGGGCTGGGCTGTACTAACCCTTTAGTTCTCAGCTGTGGTCCGCTCATCCGGAAGAGCAGTCCTGTGCACCCGGACACCCGTGTCCTACCACCTGAGATCCCCAAAGGCCCCCCCGTCCTCCAACCGAGCGCTCAGCAAGCTCGTTTTATATCTATACAGAAATTCCTGCAAATAAACCTGTCGCATGTTTTTCGATTTAGTCACGAAGGGTAAATATGCATGTCAGGGATGATAAGATGGGTAAATGTTTGAACCTGTTACAGTTGAAGGTTGTGGCACAGCCTCTTTTAACGCCATAGTTGCTTCCTCCGGTGTTGCGTGACTGTTGTGTGTGTTTTGTGAGGGAGGACTCTTGTGGGGCCGGATGTGACCAGCAGGATCTGAAGGAGCTCCTGCAGGCAGTGGGAGCAGGAAGACGTCCTGCCTGCACCGTGTGGCGTACACCCTGTGTCTGTGGACTGGGGCCCTGCCTGCGGTGTGCATGTACACCCTGTGTCTGTGGACTGGGGCCCTGCCTGCGGTGTGCATGTACACCCTGTGTCTGTGGGCTGGGGCCCCTGAGATGGATGAGCCTGTCATTATAACAGCCAGGCCTGAGTCGAGAGACCACTGACGTTTGTCAGCTGTGAAGGCGCGAGGTGATTTATCTGAGAGCGGGTGTCGCAGGAACATGTTCGCGTGGCCTTTCGGGAAGAGGAAGCAGAGGTCTCGCCTTGAAAGGGCACTTAGGGTTTTTCCCCTTGGGACGTACAGTCCATTGCTCACCTTTGTCATTTTGTTTAAATCTTCCATTAGCATTTTAATCGTCACCGGTTTCTTTGTCTAAATAGTCTCCCTGCTTCAGTCTTCAAGGCGCTACATGTTGGTGGTGGATGAGGCGAATTCACTGCAGATCAGTTTGAGATCCTGTGATAGAAGGCAGTATGAATACATCTATAGCCGCGTTTCCACCAAAATTACCCGGAACTTTCAGTCCCAGGAACTACTTTACCAGGAACTAAAAGGTTCCTTCAGCCAATGGTTGTCTGCGTTTCCACTGGGGTCTAAAGTACCGCGAAGATTAGGCAAATTAGCCCACTGACGTTGTCATCGGTCCATCTGTCATATGATTTCTTCTGTAACCCCATACTCCCACCGAAGTAGCCTACATTATTTTCTAATAACCGGGACAGCCCGGAGGGGTTTATTCCACATATTTACAACGGGTTAGCAACAATGACTATATATGGTTACTTTTGTATTTATTGATTTTCATATATCCTCTCAAACACATTCATTAACAGCAGAAAACATGCACACGTTGTAAACAATTTGCTGTTTTATTACTTTCTCGTCGTCAATTCCATATAGGCTAATGGCAAAATGACAAGAATAGAACGAAAACTCGGACTTGCGTGAAAATGTAAATTAGTAGTGGTATAGCCACCGTTTGCTTTCCTTCGAAGTTACTGCTAGCCGAGCAGCGAAGTGTGCCCTCCAGATGCGAACCATGCACCATAAATGAGTCCATAGTCTTCCTGGTCTTTTCGTGGAATTGAAAAATGGCAGTAAAATTGAGTAAAATTACGGCAGTCTGAAAAAGCTAAAGGGAAGATTACTAGAATTAACCTGTTATTTTACCCGGATAAAACGTGCGGAAGGTGATTTCCAGTTTGCTTGTACTGTATCACCAATGTTAATTATGCAGAACTACCGCATACCTCACATAACTGTATCAAACGTTTTGAGTCAATTACAACAGGCTAACAAAGAAAATCCGGAAGAAAATATTCAGCAACCGAATTAATCCGTTTGAATGTTTTGGTAGCCTACGTAATATGCTGTCCCAGCACGAATGCTTAGCATTTTATAAAACGAATACTAAAGCAAGAAAAGAACAGAAGAGCACACGTTATAATTCCAAGACGTTGACAGGCTATAACCAAAAGTAGGCTACTGCGCCGCATAACATACAAGTTTGATTTGAAGTTATTATGAAAATAAATTGGTTTGCCGCTGCATATTTTCAAACATGGCGGGTAATGGCGGAAAATAAATACAACACAAATGCTACGAGTACTCGACCAATCAGAAATGTTCAGCGCTGCGAGCTCCACCCAAAAGGTTCCTGTACTTTCGGAAAGTACTACCCCCCGAGCAGGAACGTTTTGGGGGGTAAAACAAAGCCCCCAGAACTAAATTTAGACCCTAGTTCCTGCGGTGGAAACGCACTGAGTTCCTCAAAAGGTTCCTAGTTCCGGGGTATAGTTCCTGCGGTGGAAACGCGGCTTATGATTATTTTTCCGTTGAGTCCCTCCTGGTAGTCGTTACTGGTTGACATGAGATGCTGTGTGATATGAGATGTGGTCCTGACTTCTTCTCAGAGAGCTGTGCCTTTCAGAAAATTATCATGGCCCATGAGCATTATCCTCCGCATGCAGCGAGAACAGAATGCATGTCATTTGCGGAATTATTGGGAAGATCGGAAATGGATTCTGGGATAGTTCACTGGTGCACTGGAGAGTAGAAGCTACCTGTCCTCTTGGATGAGATTTGCGTACATGAGAAAGACTCACCCCTGTGAAAGTAGTCTTAAGACAAACCTAATCAATGGTAAGGTTTCATTAAGGATTGTTTGACCAAACACTTCCTCTTGACTTACAGTATTTTCGAAAAACAACAAATCCCTTTCACCTTGTAATGAACACTTCCGTTCCCCTGAGTGTTTAGCCGTTTGCCTTGCAGGACCACTCTTTTCAGGTGTAAGAGACTGCTAGCATTGCAGTAGCATACTAAAGCTTATTACAATCCAGCGAGTACTTTGACTAATGAATATTGGAGCATGGAATGAATAGATTTGCCTAAAATGAAAAATGTTGGGCAAATTCTGTCACTGCTTGACAAAGAGCAAGTTACTGTTGCAAGTGAAGTGGGGTTCAGTGAGAAACAGCCCAGCACTCGAGGCTGCATCGATGTGTGTACCTCGCGTGGGCCGAATGGTGTGCAAGATTCCACACTATTTTCGTCCGGCGGGCTGCGAACACGCTTAATGCTGCCACAGGGGAAAAATGAGTACAAATGAAATCGATACTAATCCATTTGAGCAGTGTGCCTAATCCAAATGGCCCGTGATTTATCACTGGGACCAGGGTGGGGGTGGTTTATGTGAGGTAGGGGGGCGGGGGGCGGGAAGGGAGGTGATTGGGCGAGTAAGTGGAGGTGCGGGATGCAGGGATGCACAAGAAATGAAAGGGCTTATTCATCTTGTGGTGTGGTGAAGAAATCAGGAACTGCTGCTGTTTGTAGAGGTTTGACCTTCTGCTGTTCTGATTGGGGAACCATTGGACCCAGTAGTGTGTTATCATAATACATGTGCTGTCTAAGCAAGCTGCCTAAGCCAGAGGTTCTCTGTAATTCTACAGTATCTCAGCCTGAGCTGCCCTCATTGTTGATGTGTGTCTTGATATCTGTGTTGGGATTGGGCTGTTGAATGTGTTGGTACAGTGTGAAAGTGACTCTGGGACCCAGGCTGCAGTTGTGCGGACTCTGCTTAAGTTCCTGTCCCCACTCAGAGTTACGGCACGGTTCTTTGTTCTTGACTTTATTCAGTTTATTTTTACAGGGAGAGTGCACATTAATAAACATTTCTGTAAATATGGCAGTTTAGCCAGTATGGCTAATTTTCAACTGTAGTCCGTAGGCAGGTACATAGTCGAGAGTTGCAGCATGATGGCTGTAAGTGTCATCTGCTAGGGCAAAAAAAAGCCATTCTGCACGTCATGGTTGCGCAGATTCACAAGGGGTCCCTTCTCTCCCCCTGTTAATTGTGGTGGCAGCAGTGGGATGCTGCAGTGCCCCAGAGCGATGAATAGATGCTCGTGCCAGGTCCCCTGCGCCCCCGTGCTTTGTGTGGAAGCCCGGCCCCTCCGTCCCGCCGCAGCGCAGTGCATTCCACACGCACCCTGGGAAAGTCACAGGATGCCTCTGAGCTTAGCGGGCTCCCACGGAATTCTCCCTCCTGTACCTGAGTGTAAAAATCCCCCCCCCCCACCCCAGGGATGATTTATGTACAGAAGGTTTATTTTCTGCTTTGTTTTTCCCCCTCTCTTCCCCTCCCCCCCCCCCCCCCCCTCCACCACCTCCCTCTCCCCTTCTCTCCTCCCCCCTCTCTGTCTCTCACTCAGCCATAACCAGAGGACGACGTCTTTTAGGCACCCTGTGACGGGCCAGATTTCGCCTGAAAACATCGACTACGTCCTTCGAGAGCAGTGAGTGTTTCCCCCTCTGCGTTATCTCCGCAGACGGACGGGGACTCCCACCCGCGTCCTGCAGGGCTGTGTGGTCCTGGCTCTTTGCAAAAAGAAGAGTGTGAAATGGGATGATTAGAGAGCGGGGATTAGCCCGTGCTTTGAAAAATGATGGGGTGAGGCGGGGGTGGGGAGGGGGTGGGGAGCATGAACAGCCCAAAGAGACGCTTTCCATTAACTCTGGAGCAGGAGGGGATAGCAATACAAAATGATCACATTTTTAATGACTATGGATTTATTCAAGACTCTCGATTTCATAACTGCTTACACAACCACTGATTCAGGTCCCCAGATTTTATATTTGTGCAGGCTTTATTACCTCAATTGAATCCATGGAAATAACAGAGACCAATAAACCTGCCATCCCGCAAAATTATTTGACTATTATACGGGAGGGGCATGCCACTGTGAATTGGGATCATACATCAAAAAAAACAAAAAGAAACAATAATTGTGGATTTTATTGATAGTGCCATATTGCCAGAGCTGCAGGCTTCAAATAGTACCATAATAAATTAATTAACCCTTTGTGTTCTGTGTTGTGTTCCTGGTGAGGGTATAAAAAGCGCACTGGGAGTGACACAGAGCCAGGGTTGTTGGAACAGCGGTAGGGACAGCGTGACATGCATTTCAGGCCCTCTCTGGTGTCATGCTGCTCCTGGGCTTGAGTGATCAGCAGCTGACCTCAGCCCTCAGCCCCACAGCCCTTCCAGGAAAGCCTGCTCAGCCTGGGCAGTTGCGTAAAGCTGTGATCTGGATTAAAGATGTTGCCACTGACCTGCAGTCAGCACACGCACGCACACCACACACATGCACGCACACATGTGCACACACACACACGCACACACACAGAAGGTCTGGTGACCTTCCTCTTTCAAAGCTGAGTTCTCTCTATAGCCCTTCTGGTACAGCCCTATTCCCTGTTCTGTAACATGTTAAAATGTCCCATTAAAGAGCCTTCGCTAGGATAAGCACATCCTGCTCTGCCTCTGCCGTGAAACCAGGCGTTCATTTTTATTTGTACACATAATCTTACTAAACAGCTTCTGTCTTTTCACCGAAGCTGTTGACATTTGAAGTGAACCACTTGGTTCTTTTGTTCTTTAAAAAAGTTTTAAAAAATGCCATCCCCCACAAGGTGAAATATTTCAGAACTAGTAAAGCAGCAGATTTCACCGAGCAGTCACTCAGGTGAATTTCATCAGTGTATTTCTTTCTGGAAGGAGACGGGATATTTCCACCGGCTGATGTTGCCGCGGTCCTGGTGGGCAGCGATCATGAGCTGCTTTATGTGGAGGAGAGAAGTGCTGATAGGACACACAAAGCTCATTGTACGGTACACACTGCATTGTGGGTCCAGAGTCTGCATTGTGGGTCCAGAGCCTGCGTGCTGTGGGGTTATTCAGCCAGTGACTGAGCACCAGCGTTAGGCTGCAGCACCACGCCCCCCTCCCCCCCCCCCCCCCCTCTCCAGTGCACACACAGCAGCAGGGCAGGGTCCCTTTATGGAGGACCGATAGAGGCATCATTTCAGTCTGTCACTTTGGAGCTGACAGCCCTTCCCCGTGCCCCCTATCCGTCCCCCGCGCAGGTGGGCGCTGGTTAACGATCCGAGAGATGGCGGTTCTACGGGGGCTGGAATGGCGGGTGTCGGGGCATAGCTGCTCTCCGGTTTCTCGGGGCCAGTTTATAGCTCTCCTGCTTTTCCGCATTGGGCCCAGCTGCTTGCTTTCCTCCGCATCCCTCCGTCTTCTTCGGGGAGTCAACCCCCTCAGCCATCCCACCTATCCGCCCCGTTCGACAGCTGTGCTGTCTGGTGATCCCTGGGTAATACATGTGAGCCGCACTGTGATTCACCCCCTCCTCTCGAATTTGTCGCCCCGCCCTGCCCCACCCCACAGAGAGACAGACAGCTCGTTCAGATGCACTGCTGCCTGGTGTTCCCATAGAAATAGCGGTGTGGATTTCAGCTGGGATATGGAAAGCAGGGCTTTCTTCTCAGTCGGGTTCTCCAGGGTCACATGTTCAGGTCCTTAGATCAGAGTGGCCAGCTGAGGCGATGGTGATGCCAGAATGCACAAAAGTGCCACAGACACACTGTGCCCTGAAGTCAGTGAATATTGTAGAAACAAGGGGGCAAGACGGCAGCCATCAAAGTGATTTGCGCACCTCTCCAAGAGAACATCAGATAGGCATTCATTATGCTGAATGCCCTGTATCCCCTTTCTGACCCTTTGTGTGCTTGGACTATAACTAGTGCCAGGTCAGAAACAGGCCGGAACCAGGCCAGAAACAGGCCAGGATCAGCCCAGAAGCAGACCGGAGCCAGCCTGGAGTTAGTGACGCTCAGAGTGGGAGGTTTTTGCAGACAGAGGAGGAAATGGCTCTGCTGAAGCATCCCTTTCTCTGCTGGAGGCAGAATCAGAGCTTCACGGCCAATCGGCCTCCTAAGTTTCCGTGACACTGATGGACAGTTTGTTTGAGATGTCGCGATGTAGTGCACCGAGTCGCGGCGCAGCCGTCCTCCCGGTGCTGGCTGCGGTGCGTTGTTTTCCCCCAGCTCTGGCGCGTAGCTCAGGAGCTCAGCTTCTCTCTCCACCTGTAGGCGGAGGCTCTGCGAAGGCTCCCAGCGTGAGCTGACCCTGGAAAGTCCCTCAGTGCTGCACAGAAGCGCGAAAAAGCTTTGGATTCGCTCCAGCGTGAGGAAGGAGTCCTGTGGAATGGCGGGATTTCTTTTTTTTTTTCCAGAGCGGAGGTTCCCGCTGGACCCCGCTTCCATTGTTCCCCCTGTTTTGCTGTCCTGCCCCAGGCCAAGGGCCGCGGACGTCCCGTGTGTGGTGGCCCCCCGCTCCAGAGCTCGCAGGAAAAAACAGTAATCACAGGCCGTCTAGTTTGGCGGGAGAACAATGCAGACGCTGCCGCGGGCTGTTTTAGTGCTGCAGCTCAGGCCTCCTCACTCCGCTGTCCCAGCATGCACTGCTGCAGGGCTGGGAGAAAAAGAAGCGGTGTCTGCTCCTCAGGGACCAGCCTATGGTGGGGAGATTGTAAAAGATGTTTGTGTGTGTGCGCATACGTGTGTATATGTGTGTGTGTGTGTGTGTGTGTGTGTGTGTGTGTGTGTGTGTGCGTGCGTATGTGTGTGTGTGTGTGTCTGTGTCTGTGTGTGTCTGTGTGTGTCTGTGTGTCTGTTTTGCTTCAGTGTGTGTGGGTGGCTCATTTACAGCGAAGTATGTATGATCATGAAAACAGCAGTAAGGGCTGTTTGCAGAGGGTTTGTGAAAGTTCTTGCAGGAGTTAGCTGCATACATTACTGAATCAGTCTACACAGATTTCCTACAGCAGAGTCTCTGTTCTTGAAGTCTAGGGCCCTGGTGATTGGTACTTCTGTCCAATTTCTGAGTCACTGATGTCTGAGTGTCTACTCTACTGCTGGCAACAAGTCTCTTTGGTGCCCACAGATTGCACAGCAATCATTATACTTTGAATATGTTTTAGGAGCAACAGACAGCAGCATTTGTCAAGTTGATGGGCTGTTTGTGTGAGAATGACGTGCGTCTTTAGAAGGCAGAGCCACAGATTCTGCGGGGGTGAATCTCCCCTCCTGTGGCTGCTGGAGGCCTAGGCCAGCCAGCGGAGCGTCTTCACCTTCTCCCAGGGAGTCGATTAAGGGCACGTGTGAAAACTACATTAGCCCTTTACGTTCAGAGAGCCAGTTATTTTTATTGAACCTCGTAATTGCCTTTTAAACGCTCTCCGGTTCGTGCTTTGGGGAATCCGTCTCGCGTTATCTCCATAGCGATGGTTTGTAAATGCTTGTTAGCGGAAAGTTCAGAGGTCGGGGCGGCGCAATTTGGCCCCGGGGACCCCGAGGCTGACCGTGGGGGTCACAGAGTGCCGGTGGCCCCGTGTCACAGAGAGCGGCCTGTCGTTAGGACGGCTACGGTTACAAACCCCGAAAGGTCTCGCCGTCCAGCGCCGAGATTTAGAGCGCACAGCTCGTCTGCGTGTGTGTGTGTCTGTGTGTGTGTGTGTGTGTGTGTGTGTGTCTGTGTGCGTGTGTGTGTGAATGTGCGTGCGTGCGTATGTGTGTGTGTGGATGTGTGTTTGTGTGTGTGTGTGTGTGTGTGTGTGTGTGGATGTGCGTTTGTGCGTTTGTGCATGTGTGTGTGTGTGTTTGTGTATACAGTGTGTGTGTGTGTGTTTGTGTATACAGTGTGTGTGTGTGTGTTTGTGTATACAGTGTGTGTGTGTATGTAATATGAGGGTAGGCTATGAGACGCATCAGACAGTCCCAGAACCCCTAAAACTAAGGGCTCTACTGCAGTGGCTCTTGAGTGCCAGGGCTTTTATTGTGCCGGTTCCTCTCGAAGGGCTGAAAAATATATGCAGTGAAAACACTAGTGTCTCTATAAAAAATATAACAAAAAATCCACTTTTTTGAGCTGGTGCCCTGCTGTTGTGTGCCAACTTTGTACAATATAAAATAAAATAAAAAAGAAAGAATTGCTCTGCATAAGAGGGTCTGCTAAATGCCTGCATGTAGTTTCATGACCCCCTCCTTTTTTAAACCCGCTCACTAGATTTACCCAAGTAGATATAAACCCCCCCCTCCCCTGCGTACGTGCCTGCACACGTGCGTGTGCGTGTGTGTGAGAGAGAGAGAGAGAGAGTGTACTGTATTTTTCATTTACATCATTCCCAAATTAACCAGTGTGAAGAATGTATCTGGTCCACCCTTGAAGCGAAGCAGACATTTATAATGAGAGCACCCAGGCTTAAGGTGGAATTTGCGATTATGGGATGGCATCGTGGGATTGCCAGTAAATGCAGTGCATTGAAAATGAGCTGCGGGGATCGTCAAGTGGTACTTAACGCTGCCTGAATTGCAGGTTTGATCTGAAATGGGGGGGTGTTGGTATTTCGGTGAATGGCAGGGGGCCTGTTTTCGGTACAGGCCTCTCCAGGAAGCAGGAGTGGTGCAGCCTGGGAGAGCGGCTCAGGTGAAGGACCCGGTTTTAATTTGCTGCGCACGCGGTCACATCTCTGGCGGCGGCACCTTAACAGCTTCAGGTGGAGGCTGCCTCGCTGTTGCTAGGGCTGGGACTGGTGCTCCCAACCACATCTCTACAGCTGGGTTATTTGTTGAGCCTACTTCAGACAATCTCACCGTCTCTCCTTTACGTCTCCGATTGGCTGCTGAATTTATGGTATGATTCCTATTCCCTGATTGGCTGTGGGCTTTATCATATGTCCCTGATTGGCTGGCCGTTTTGCTGTGTGTTTCTGAGCGGGTCTGGGCGGGTTTGGTTAGTTTTAGTCCCTGTCTGTATTCACTGGGTTTGCTTAAACATGCTTGTGTCTGTGTGAGGGTCAGCCCTGTGAATTAGCACAGTCCCTAGCTGCCAGCAGTACACACAAGGTCCAGATCCCTAACTGTGCCAGCACACCGTGTCCAAAGACTTGAAGAAATGGCGCTGGACTCTGTAAATAAAGAAAAGGACACATTCTCATTGGCCAGCCAGGCAGTGAAAGGGCTCTGGCGGTGGTGTGGAAGGTGCTGTATTCAGGAGTGCATCTTTCACATTAAAGCAGATCTGAGTCCTGCACCACCTCCGCTGCTCTGAGGAAAGTGACTCACAGGCTGTGGCCTTTTCCCTGCCTGTCAGACAGCCGTAGGAGTGCCGGTGATCCGGCGAGCCGGTGATTTCTGTGTGGACGCCCGAGGATTTTTCACTCTGGCCGCTATACAGAATACCTCCAGACACCCCCCCCCCCCCCACACACACACACATACACACTCCCCCAAACTATTCCATGCACCAGAAATAGTCCCTACACCTCAAACTACCCCAGGTCTGCCCCTGACCCCTACCCCAGCCGGCTGCCTCCAGGGGCCTTGGCCTTTCAGCACTGTGAGGTGTGACGTGCTGTAGCATCCCAGCATTCCTCTGCTAGCTTGCATTCCTTTCCCTGGGCAGGGACAGTATCTGCCAGGCCCCTGTGTGGCATGTGATTAATGGGCAGGGACCTGTCAGGGCCCACATAGTACCACCGAGCCGGGCGTCGTGTCGGGTGTGAAGGGCAGCAGTTGGGGGAGGTTTTGTCTGTAAGGTCTGTAGAGGTTGAGTCATTCAGAGGCTTTGTCTGTAAGGTCTGTGGAGGTTGAGTCATTCAGAGGCTTTGTCTGTAAGGTCTGTAGAGGTTGAGTCATGCAGAGGCTTTGTCTGTAAGGTCTGTGGAGGTTGAGTCATACAGAGGCTTTGTCTGTAAGGTCTGTAGAGGTTGAGTCATTCAGAGGTTTTGTCTGTAAGGTCTGTAGAGGTTGAGTCATTCAGAGGCTTTGTCTGTAAGGTCTGTGGAGGTTGAGTCATGCAGAGGCTTTGTCTGTAAGGTCTGTGGAGGTTGAGTCATGCAGAGGCTTTGTCTGTAAGGTCTGTAGAGGTTGAGTCATTCAGAGGCTTTGTCTGTAAGGTCTGTGGAGGTTGAGTCATTCAGAGGCTTTGTCTGTAAGGTCTGTAGCGGTTGAGTCATGCAGAGGCTTTGTCTGTAAGGTCTGTGGAGGTTGAGTCATACAGAGGCTTTGTCTGTAAGGTCTGTAGAGGTTGAGTCATGCGGAGACTTTGGAACTGGGGAGATGGATAGCACAGCAGAAAAGTGAGTGCTGCTGCAGTTTGTCAGGCAGAAATATTGCAGAGTCTGGCTCTATGCTGCAGTCCTGCTGTGGTAGCGCTGCATTGGCGCTGTTTGAGGAACACTGCAGTAAACCTTCAGCCCCCCCCCCCCCCCCCCCCCCTCTACTGCAGCTCCTGCAGCCTGGCTGGGTGGGAGGGGAGATCTGTGTGTGTGTGTGTGTGTGTGTGTGTCTCTGTCTCTGTCTCTGTGTGTAAGCACCTGTGTGTGTTTGTGTGCATGCATGTGTGAGTGTGGGCATGTGTGCATGTCTATGTGTGTGTGTGTGTGTGTGTGTGTCTCTGTCTCTGTCTCTATGTGTATGCACCTGTGTGTCTATGTGTGTTTGTGTGCATGCATGTGTGAGTGTGTGCATGTCTTTGTCTATGTGTGTGTGTGTGTGTGTGTGTGTGTGTGTTTGTGTCCGGAGCCCGTACAGACGTTAATGTTTCTAAGCCCGTGTATTCAGATGAGTGTGTCACAGTTTTGTTTCTGTCCTGGATTAAATCCATATTCATCCTTAACTTTGAATTTCAATTAAATGCACTTTTTTCAGTGTGAACATAAGCAATTAAGCCAGCTTTTGCGGTCGCTGAACTTGGGATGCTATGTTTGTAAAGGGAAAAAAACTGGCCCATAAACTGAATTGGGAATCATAGTTAAATACAAATGTTTTTTTTTTCTGACTGCACCCCTGAAAGACTTCCGTGGGAGGGTGGAGCAGCCTGAGTTTGACTGTAGTCTGTGTCTTAGGGATCCTTGCTGCCTGTTGTGTGTTTAGCCCTTTAATTGAGGGTTAAACACACAACACTTTTGTCTCTGTCTGCCTGTGTCCCTTAGAACCTTAGAAGGCATTTTGTTTGCAGTGATGTGGCATTTTTATCAAATGCCAATTGCAGTTTAGCTGAGATCTTTTCCAGCCAAATACATCATTTGACTCTGGCTTGGAATTCCAGATCTGGCTCACCCCTGTCCATAAGCAAGTATAAAGTTGTTCACGGACACAGAAAAATGGAGAGAAATAAGTAGAGACTGCGGCAGTGAAGGATGCCACAAACTGCAGAAGTGACAGCAGGGGTGTAATAATTAGCACTCGTGAAACATACAATTTATTTTAAACTCCCAGCAATTTATCACAAAGAAACACACAGTATTGTCAAAAACTGAGGCTAAATATTGGTAACAAAAAAACAAAAAAACACTTCCACCTACATGATCTTCACAGGTTACTTCAGATTTTTTTTTAGATGAACGTGTCAGCCAATGAGATGTATAGGCTACTGCACTAACTGAACACTATATAAGAATAACATATGTGGAGAAAAGAAGCATAGTAAAATGCTGCTGCACATTATCCATACATGTGCTTTTCACACCAAGTCTTCATTTGGGAACCCCTCCCACACCAGCGTGCGTTCTGCTCTACAGGGAGGGTCTGAGCGGGTGTATCGGCTGATATCTGATCCAGGGGAGAGTAGAGCTCATCTGTCACTGTCTGTTACAGCTGCTCCATGAACACTGTCAATGTCCAGAGGGGTAGATTGGGTTCTACCATTGGGCTGACTGATACCAAGTCCTGGATTCAGTCAACATTTGTCCCTTTCTGATTTTAGAGTGGACCAGCTAATCTGTGTTTGCAAAGCAAAAACCCCCCAAAATTTTGCATTTGGTTGCGAGTCAATGTTGTGAGCAAATGTTATATTTGGCTAATGGACTGAATGGCGTGAAATGGTGGCTGGCAGGGAGAGCGGTTTTGAAGCTGATTGTGTTTATTCGCGCTGTCCTAAATCCGCAGAGAATGTGCCTGTGACTGTATTGTGCAATCTGAACGGACAGGAATGCTAAAATCAGGCTTTGAAATTGATTTTGGAAAAAAAGGGGGCAGAATCTAAGCCTCCAGTGATCCCCGTAAGCGTGCTGCCATGTGTTTACAGCTGTGTCTTGGGACGTGTGCTAGGAGCGGACCTTTGAGTTCTGCAGCTTATTGTTGGTCTTTCTAAAGTGCAGCGTACATTGCGTGCCTTTTGTTGGATGGTGGGCGGGGGTCGTCGCCAGGGAAACGCAGCCTCGGACTCTGTTTGTGACTTCCCGTCGCTGCGGTTCCTCCTGCAGGCCGAACTCCTGCATGTCCAGGCCACACCCCGACCCCAGGCCCCCCAGCATGGTCAGCGAGTCCTCCACCGCCGTGACCTCATCGACGGTGGACACCGCCCCGGCGCCGAAGGTCAGAGAAGTTCAGGTAAAGTTCCTAAGCTGGAAAGCTAGGAGATGGAAAACAAGCACTTTCCAACCCAACAACCTGGGTGCCATTTTAGGTGCTGAGTGAGTTTGATGGATTTTTTTTGGACCTGTCAAAGTGAATTGAAAGCTGCCTCTCATTCCTAAAGCAGTGAGATAAGGCAGTAGCCCATTTTCAGGCCGGCTTTAACTCTTGAGCCAGGCTGTGAGCTGTAGTGGCGGGTGGTCTGGTTCAAGGGGGGCATATTTCAGCAAGGTCCCGTCCCATCTCTGCCCTCTTGTCCCCTGTCCAGTTTGGTGAGGGCCATGGCCCCCCCACTGCAGAATGTAAATGCATGCGATACTCATCCTATCTTTAAGAGAGATTTACTGCCCCTGCTCCACCCCACCAGCTCTCACTCTCCCCGGGGGCCCCTGACACCCTTTCCCATAATTCCCCTTGGCCTGGATGTAAGTGGAGGCGCCTGACTGACTGGTGCAGGAGTGGGTCATGATAGGGGCTCCATATTTGCAAGAGGTTGCCTTCGGGCAACACCTGTGCATTTACGGTATATGATATAAGCATACATAGACCACTCCTCCCTGCAGTGAGGCCCATTGATTCCCAGTAGACAGGAGCACATTCTGCGTGCTGATTGGACTGGGTTACCACTATCCAGGAGCACCTACTGTGTGCTGATTGGCCTGGTTTACCACTAGACAGAAGCACCTACTGCATGCTGATTGGACTGGTTTATCAGCCTCTGGTTTTGGCAGGCTTTTGGACAGCCTTTCACACATAAGTTATCTCAATTAGAGCACCCTCATCACCAGGCAACGCGGCTGGGCAAGGCAGTGAAAGCAGTGGCTCCGGGGTGGGGGTGGGGTTAGCACTGGGCGACGCGCAAGGGCGTCGTTGTGCCCGATACCACAGCGTCAGCATCATATGACTCCCCCTCGAAAAACAAGATTGCTTCACGTCCCTTAGAAATGCCATATGCCTGCCCTATCAACAGTTGTCCCCTTGCTTGATTAGAAACGACGTCACAGATGAACGCACATCAGTCATTCGATGCCATTTGTAGCCATTTGACACTGCTGCATTTCACTACAGCCTGGGTGGAAGTAAAGAGGGCTCCATTTTACATCCCAAGGATAGGAGCCAGCTCCCAGCTTTATTAAAATATGTAATCTATGATGAAATCTTCCCACAGGACCCAATAAAACAAATCCACCATTTTGGCTC
The DNA here is from genome assembly GCF_013347855.1 of Anguilla anguilla. Taxonomy (NCBI): domain Eukaryota; kingdom Metazoa; phylum Chordata; class Actinopteri; order Anguilliformes; family Anguillidae; genus Anguilla; species Anguilla anguilla. The sequence goes on from NC_049205.1 coordinate 52,624,931, forward strand.
CAAATGTAGCTACTTACTACAGATTTAGAAAGGGTGGAGTGAGGGGGGGGGGTCCCTTGGTGAACCACAAGTTGTTTTTGGCTTAATCGCAGAGACATATTACAAATAACGAAATCCAATCGTGTAAATGAAAGTTTAAAATAATTGGTGTCCATCTATAAATGGCCGGTCTCCCTGTGACCCCCCCCCCCTGTGGTAGAGAGCTGATTGGATATTTTTACCAGGGTGAAGAGGCCAGAGACACTGACGGTCCCAATCTCCCGCTCTTTCTCACTGCATGCAAGTTTATTGCCATCCGCAGATGTCAGTGATGCAGCCCACCATCCAATTTGTAGATTTTCCAAGTAATATGCGTGCTTTGTTCATAATAAATCACGGAATTAGCATGTTATATCTGCCAGCTGTAGATGGGCATCGGTGTTTGTTCAGGGAAATGGCTTATAATGATCCCGGTGTTATGAGATCATAACTAATCTGGATGTGCTCCTGCCATCCCACTCTTTTAATGTAATGAAGCTGAACTGTATTTATCTGAATAATTCCTCTGTGGGGTGCGGAGAATACAGGAAAATAATGAAATATGTGCGAAGGCGTGTTTCTTATGAGCTTTTTGAAATGCCTGTTGTGCGTGGCATCTGTTGTGTTCGTTCCTTTTAAATCACCCATGCTATCTAATAGAAGGTCTTTAAGGCCATTTATGTACGTCAGACTAAATTCAGCTTAAAATGGTCATACGGGTTATTGAAATAACACAATATAATTAAGAGAAAATGTAAGCAAGCCCAGACGACATGCGTTCTCAACCTCTGTGTTCATTTCCTCCGTGGAAACACAGCGGCATGTACAAACTGTGAAAATATTCAAGATTGTGGGACGTAATTTTGTGGCAGCGTAGCGCTAGAAATTTCTGTTATGTTTTACACCGATATAATAAGAGTGCGAGGGCCTGACTCATGGATGTTTTCCCCCCAGCTGTTTGCATGAGTGAGTTGTGGTCTGTTGGGGTGGGGCGGTGGGGGCGGCGGCGGGTGCGTGCCCTGGCAGTGCCACCAGCCGGTGAGTCACTGCCCGGTCCATCTGCCCGGCGCTAGCCGCACGCTAACGGGCGGTGGATAAATAAGCGGCCCGCGCTGCCGGCGCTCTGTTTACCTGCCCCAGGGCCCCAGAGCCGGCGGCAAGGTGCACAGCTTCGGCAAGCGGGAGCAGGCCGTCAAGAGGAACCGCAACGTGCCCGTGGTGGTGCGGGGATGGCTCTACAAGCAGGTGAGACCCCCTTCGCTGTCTGTCGCCGTCGTACACGCTGTCACATACACGCCGCAGTCGCTCTCAATCCCCGTCACGCTCCCTCAGCCGCTGCCACTCCCTGTTAGACAGTGTTGGTCACTGGTAGTCACGGTTACTCTCTGTCCATCCCTGTGACACATCTATCGGTCTTTGTCAGATTTTGGCAGTGGCACATCGCTTTCAGGTGTTCCCAGGGTGCTGTCAGGTGGCACGTCAGTCGCTGTAGGTAGCGCGGTGATTAGCCGACAGCCGTGCCCTCTCGGCGTGGCGACTCCCTCTCTCTGCACCAGCTGGTAATGAGCTCCACAGGTCAGCTCTGGCTCCGTCAACATCAGGCAGGTGAATAATTAGCTGAGCCAGGCGTGCGTCAGACAGACGGACACCCAGAAGTCACTGATGATGAGGTCTCATTAGAAACACTGCCTCTGCTCTGGAGAGACGCGGGAGAGAGCGAGGGCGGATTACACTGTGTAATAATTTAATGTTTACAGGCATGATTCATTTATGATACCTGTGGTTGGAAGAGTGCAGTTCTGTACCAGAATCACAGCTTGCAGTTTGAGTGCTGGGGTCCCCGGTTGAGACTCTGAGGCTGCTGGCCTGGTACCGTCAATGTGTGGGTGTTTGATTGTACCTGTCCTTCAGAAATGAACAAAAAACAAATGAATTAACTTGTTAAATCACCTAGTGGCCCCCAAAGAAATTAGACCAAGGTGGTCTATCATAAAAATAGGGGATAGTCATGGCTGCAGCAGGGGAGGTGTGGAAGACACCAGTGGCCATATTGGGGTGCAGCTGTACATAAGGTGAATTTGTTAAACTTTGTGAAAATGCACTGATGGTCTCTTTCACAGAAAGCAGGGGACTTGAGAGTGTAAACCCTTAAAGCCATCTCCTGTCACCCTCTGTTATGCCTAATGATTGTTTATATAGTGCAATTACACTTAATAGCTGTTATTGAGACTCAATTGCTGGACTCGAATCAGTGAGAGTTCCAGCTTTGACAGAACACCAGTTGCTAACTCTCACAAAAAGATGGACTGTATCCATTGGCTAGTTCAGTTGCAGTGGCTCTAGTCATAGTTTTGTGTGATTATTTATTTTTTCTTTTTTATCCTGTATTTATCAAGGTTGTCTCGCTGAGATATAAAATCTGTTTTGCAAGAGATCTCGTGACTGGTGACGAATCAGACTGTGGCGTTTGTGTTTTTTTGTGTGTGTGTGTGTGTGTGTGTGTTGCAGGACAGCTCTGGGATGAGGCTGTGGAAACGCAAGTGGTTTGTGTTGTCGGACTACTGCCTCTTTTATTACAAAGGTGAGTCATGTGCTCTGAATAAGTGCATAAGGGACGTGAGTAGAAAATCAATAGTTTTTATATTTAGGGTGAGTGAAATTGTGCCTTTTTGCAGTTTTGTTTGCTTCCCAGTTATTTTCACTGGAGGCAGAATGCTTACGCTTATATCTTATGGAACTGTATACCTATTTGCACAAAGTGAGTTATTATCCTGCTAATGTTCTTGCTACACTGAAGCAGACTCACTAAAACTCTGTGAGTACCTATTTTGTTAGGAGTGTCTCTGGCTCTGATAAGGGAGCGGATGTATGAACAGTGTCAGTAATCTGCTGTCTGTGGGGTGGTGTTGTGGCGTGTGCAGCCTTGGCTTCTCCTCCTCAGACATCCCATAATTTCCCCTCCTGCGCTTGCGGTAATCTGCCCTTGTGTCAGAGCCAGTCACAGACCAGCTGGCATGTGATGCCGTCCCACCGTCCACCGCTCTGCTGACACCATGCAGAGAATGTCTCCTTCACACATCCTTGAGTTTTTTTTTAACAATTGTACTCTAATCCAGCTGCTCTTTCGTTGTTCCTTCTCCCTCTCTCTCCCTCTCTGTCTTTCTCTCTCACACTCTCTTACTCATACACATACACGTGCACGCGCGCACTCACACATCGCCTTGCAGGAAACAGCACCAAATACAGAGATTAGTGATATTAGTGGTGCTATTTTTAAACGTGTGAGATGTAGTAGAGTTACTTAAGAGTCATAGATTCAGATATGGGCAGGAAGTGGTTGTCGGAGGGGTTTGAGTACAGTGACCTGCCAGACGGTTGCTGCTGAAGTGGCCTGTCAGGGATTGTGGGTAACGGTCCGCCTTCGCTTCCTTGTCCACAGACAGCCGAGAGGAGGCGGTCCTGGGCAGCATTCCCCTGCCCAGCTACGTGATCTCTCCGGTGGAGCCCGACGACCACATCAGCCGCAAGTACGCCTTCAAGGTAAGGCCTGCCGCCGACAGAGTTCACCACACACAGATACGGCAGCAATGGCCACTCAGTTAGGCCACTCAGTTTCACCTGAACAAACAGCTACAGCACTCACCAGGTTTTAAATAGCAATGCACACGGTATACTGCAGAGGATATGCACAGGAAATACATGTTCACAGGACACAGTGTACCAATGAGCAAAGCACGTTTGCACCATTAAACTGACACTGACGTCTGCGTTCTGACATCACAGGATGTAGTGCGCTCTCATAGAGGGAATACCATCACTCTGACATCACAGGATGTAGTGCGCTCTCATAGAGGGAATACCATCACTCTGACATCACAGGATGTAGTGCGCTTTCATAGAGGGAATACCATCACTCTGACATCACAGGATGTAGTGCGTTCACAGAGGTGCATTACACAGGCTTCACAAGACCTGCCACTGGCAGCAGAGAGAATCCTCATGTAATAATGCCTCTGAGTGAAGGTTCTGTAAAAACGTGACTGGTCTTACCGCTCAGAGTGAAACAGAGCGGTGCTGCAGTAGCACACATTCGCCCTGTTTTGAGGTTTGACCCTGCGATCACTGCAATATCCAAAGTAATGTGAACAGCTGGTTAAAATGATACTGTCTGTAAGGAAGGCAAATGGCTCCTAGGGTGGCTTTTTGTCTGTGTGTCTGTGTTTGTGTTTGTCTGCGTTTGTCTGCGTTTGCCTGCGTTTGTCTGCGTTTGCCTGTGTTTGCCTGTGTTTGTCTGTGTTACTGAGTTATCCTCCCCCATGCTGCAAGTCCTAGTTCTGTAATCCTGCCGCACCTTGCTCCACATCACTGAGCGGGTGCTCTGTGAGCTCCAAGTGCTTGATCATGTGACCCAGTCGCTGATCGTGTGTGAGCTGGCCTGATCAGGAGGGTTTTGTATTGCCTGCTCTACCTTAAGTGCCATGTAAGACTGATGTGTCTTCTCTGGGAGAATTTATTAGATTCAGGATTCCTGAAGCTTATCTTTAAGACAGCTTCAGTACAATATCCTCATGTCCTCCGCAGTGAGTATGCCACTGGCTGGCTTCCATATTTCCCCTCTGAAATTTCACCATATTATATCCGTATGACGGTAGTGCCACTGCGGAAATTAATTTTACATCCAGCCCTTTTTCTAAGAGCCCACCTTGCCCTGCCATGCCCTGCCTTGCCCCGCCTCGCACCTCCCTGCCCGGCCCTCAGCACCCTGCCCCGCCCTCTCCGCCCTGCCCGACCCCACTGTGTGTGTCATTCAGAGGTTAGGGGCCCCACAGTCCAGCTCTGTGATCTATCAGCTGGATCAGACAAGTCCATGTAACCTCAGGCACCCAACAGCTAAACACATTTGGAGGCCGATATTGAATTAGAGCCAGTAAATACTACTACCTTCTGAAGCTCAGGTGAAAAGGGGCCAGTGTGAGCTCAACCTCAGCTGCGTAACTGGGCTGAGTCTTATAGCTAAATCTCTGGACTCTGACTGAAGATTCTGTCACAGAGCTGCATCTCTGAACTCCATTTGAACTGAATCTCTGGGCTCAGTCTCAGAGCTGCATCACTGGGCTCAGTCTCAGAGCTACATCTCAGGGCTCAGTCTCTGAGCTGCGTCTCAGGGCTCAGTCTCAGTGCTGCATTTCTGGGCTCAGTCTCTGAGCTGCATCTCTGGGCTCAGTCTCAGTGCTGCATCCATGAGCTCAGTCTCAGTGCTGCATCTCTGGGCTCAGTCTCAGTGCTGCATCTCTGGGCTCAGTCTCAGAGCTGCATCTCTGGGCTCAGTCTCAGTGCTGCATCCATGAGCTCAGTCTCAGAGCTGCGCCACTGGGCTCAGTCTCAGAGCTGCATCTCTGGGCTCAGTCTCAGTGCTGCATCTCTGGGCTCAGTCTCAGTGCTGCATCTCTGGGCTCAGTCTCAGTGCTGCATCTCTGGGCTCAGTCTCAGAGCTGCATCTCTGGGCTCAGTCTCGGTGCTGCATCTCTGGGCTCAGTCTCAGAGCTGCATCTCTAGGCTCAGTCTCAGAGCTGCATCTCTTGGCTCAGTACCAGAGCTGCAGTATTTTAAAGGAGTTTCACTGAAGAGCGGCTTTCTTTGCTGTAATGCGGTGCAGAACCCCTGAATTGTTCTGAGTCACTGATTAAACTCGAATGAGAAAATCAGCACACAGATGTCCCTCAGTATGCCCAGCTGCCAAACCCTTAATGTCTCCCCGTCCGGCTCTCAGACCTCTCCATGGTAACGTGCCGCGGTGTGTCGTCCTGGTGTGCCGTTCGCTGCTGTGGCTTTGTGTCTGAGCTTTTCCCGCCGGTTCGTTGGGCGAGGATGTCCGAAGCCTGTCCGTGGCGTTTCACGTGCCCACGCGGGGACGCTGAGCCCCTCCAGGAGTCGCTGGCCCTTCCTTCATTCCCCTCCCTTTGCTCAACTCTCTGTCTTTCTCTCGTTCCTATTGGTGGGTTTGGTTTGCGCCCTCTGACCCGTGGGGGGCGTGGCACTCTGGTGCGCTGCGGGGGAGAGTGCTCCTAGCAACACTCAGGCACCTTCATGCATGAATAGGTATTTCCTTCCATTCATTATACTGGCCTGCGTTGCTTCCTCTATATTAACCCTTGGTAGAGAAGGTTGTTTTGGAATGTTTTTTTTATTCTGAGCCTGTGTTCTAGAACCCCATTGCTTTCAATTACCAGTAGTGACTGTTTCTTCAGCATTAGAATTTTCTGTTAAGAACAATCAAAAGGATTTGATCTTACACCTTGAAGGGTTAAAATCCTGATTTATGTTTTAAATTATTCCAAAACAAACACACAAAAGAAAAAGTACATGTAGTATGCTCAAAGTTTAAACCTCTGTTTGGAACTTCCACAGAAAGTATACTGCTTTTGGTATTAACTGCTTTTATTCATTCATTTAATTTCCTCATTCAATACATTATCAGCACAATGTAGTGGGCACTCAGCAGATCTAGCTGCTTTTTGGCAGTGTGTAAGAGTGCTAAGTAGATGGGTTCTTTCCTGACTGTAAAGATACTGGATAGATTAATATCTTGCTGATGAGAGATTAGTTCCTCCTATACTGAGAGTGTCCAGGGATGTTTAGTATGGGAAGGGCTCAGGGATTTGGCAGTAGACAAGTGTTTGCATGCCTGTACATAGCTGTACGCTCTCGGTCGGACACATGCCAGTATGTGTATGTGTGTAAGTTCATAAGTGCGTGTGTGTGTGTGTGTACATGTGTGTAGCTGCACACCTTGCTCTGCATTTGTGTGTGTGTGTGTGTGCATGCGTGCGTGCATGCATGCGTGTGTATTTATACAGTGTGTATCTGCACACTGTTCTGCGTTTGTGTGCGTGCATGTGCACATGCGTGTGTGTGTGTGTGCGTGTGTGTGTGGAGCTGCACACTCATGGTCGTCTGTGTGTGGGGGCTCAGATGCACTGATCAGCAGTTTCCTGGGAACGTAGCCGAGATCACGCTGGAACCAGGGCACGGGATTAGGCAGACATTGCCCTGTCAAAACAGGCATTATGCGCACGGAGGCATAGGGTCAGGCTCTACTCCATCACTGATACAGCACAGCGCGCGGGCTGGCTGTGCTCACGAAGCACCGCAGACATGGGTTCACTCCGTTCCACACCGCTGATGAATAACATACGGATTTTCTACCTGTCTGTACAGTTGGAGGTTACCCAAGCCTCCTTTCAAATTCCAGAATAAGTATGTAGGTCTTTTCCGGTTGACTGGCACTTGTCCCATTTTTCAGTTGCCTGGCAGTGAGGTCACTGTGGGAAGTGGTGCGCTGGTACTGGGGCTGGGCTGATGGAGGATGGAGGAGGCGGTAGTGTGCTCGCAGACAGTAGAATAATGGCTCGGGTGTTACATTAGAGGAGTACAGAGCTGAACAGTAAATTGGGTGGAACATTAAGGGATGTACAGAGAGAGCTGAATGGAGGAGTGGGTGGGACATCAGAACATCCGAGCGAGAGAATAATAGAGAGAGAGAGAGAGAGGGGGGGAGGAAGAGAGAGAGAGGAAGAGAGAGCGAGAGAGGCTGTAGAATGGTGGGTTGGGTGGCACACTGAGGGTAGAAAAGTGGAGCTGTGGTTTGGGTGAACATTAGAGAGGTACAGAGAGAGTAGAATGTTTGGGTGTGGTGGGGCAGTGAAAAAGTGCTGAGCTGCACTCTGGTTAAGCTGCAGGCTGTCCTCATCAACCCTCCCACCCCCAACCCCCAAATGGACTGGGACAGCCTCTGAAATGGGGGACAGTTTTTTGGGTGGGGTTTAGGGGGGGATTGGGTGGAGGGGGTTGAGGCTCGTTTCACTGCAGAGCAAACTGCCCTGACCTTCCCAAGCACAGGAATGAGGTAAGAAGCTTAAAAGAAAGACTTCAAATTCCGAACGGTTTTATTTGCATTCTGGATGGATGTGCGTGTGTATGTGTGTGTGTGTGTGTGTGTGTGTGTGTGTGTGTTTGTCTCTGTGTGTGTGGGTGTGTGTGTGTGTTTGTGTCTGTGTGTGTGTGTGTGTGTGTGTCTGTGTGTGTGGGTGTGTGTGTGTGTTTGTGTCTGTGTGTGTGGGTGTGTGAGTGAGACATGGGAGCTCATAGAGCATTCAGAACTGCCCTGTGCTGAAGGGGGTGTGTTGGATTTGTAGTGTACTATGTTTGCTTCAGTAAACAATCATTCAGATTTTCTGGTTTTCTTTGATTCTTTCTGGAAGTAAGCTTTGGTAATTATGGTACATTGGGTTTCTGACACTGAAATGCCTGTTTACCTCCAATGCAGGAGTAAATGGAAACTCACATGATTGATCAGAAATCAGAGATCTGTTTGTCAGATTATTCAAAGGGAAACCATAGATGTTTCAGCTTGATTAACTTGGAAGAAAACATCTGTTTTTCAGCTCGATTATCCTGCAAGATACCATAGATGTTTCATCTTTTACAGTCTAAAATAAGCTTGAGGCAATTGCATCAGCAGCTTTATTATTCATCAGTTTTCATCATTACGCTTCCTGGAGAATTCATTGTTCTCACTTTAATGGGCACCTAGGGCTGTTCTCTGAAATGTCAATAGTTTACCATCCAGCATATTAGCTGGGTATTTGAGTGGCTCTCTGGTAAAAGCCACTGGGGTATATGCATATGCGTTTATTATGACACTAGTCTTAATAGAAGCATGTGCTTTAGTGATCCTTGAATGTGTGTGCGGGGAAATCACCGTGCCATACTGGCTACGCGGACCGAAACCCAGAGCTGCTCTTCGTTTCAGTGGTGCGTAGGGAAGGCCTGCTGATGGTATTATGATGACCGCATTAAAAAGCCAATTCCTGCCGTTTTATATTGTCAGCCGTGGTGCAATCAGAGAAAGGTAGTTATCGGTTACCTCCGAATATGGCATTTGTGATCGATCGTTTGAATGACCAGCGCATCAAAAGGATCGGTGAAATAATCAATGATCATATTACAGTAATTTAACTTTCTCTAAAGTGAATCACGTCTTTTAGCTGCAGAATCCTCTGTCAGATCAGGTGGGTGCAGTAGAGCACACTCTGTCCTCTGAAATGCACTCGTCCAGCCACTGCTTCTGTTTCCCTGCAGAGCACCACTGCAGCTCTGCGGTCTTCACACTGGGGATGTGCAGTTATACACAGCAAGGGCAGATAGACTGAAGGCAACCAGCCAACCGCTGGCTGACTGGAACTCTCCTCCTCCCTGACTGAATCTCTCCCTCCCTGACTGACCCTCCCCCCTCCCTGACTGAAACTCCTCCTCCCTGACTGAATCTCTCCCTCCCTGACTGACCCTCCCCCCTCCCTGACTGAAACTCCTCCTCCCTGACTGACACTCCTCCTCCCTGACTGAAACTCTTCCCTCCCTAACTGACACCCTCCCTCCCTGACTGACACTCTACACCTCCCTGTCTGTTACTCCCCCTCCCTGATTGACACTGGGGCCAGTTATGGTCCACCCTGTGGGGCTCTCACCCACAGTGGGTACTGGCACAGTCGTTATTCACTAACAGTTTATGGAGTACATCCACGTGCTGGAACTCCGGCAAACCCCATCTGGGGCTCTTTTTTGGAGAATTTGGGCTTTCTTTCGGTGTTCTTCCCAGTGGTGCTGTTAGCACGTTAGCGCTTAGTGTTGTTACGCCGTTTGACTGTGTCTCTTGCCTTTTCACTGTCTTTGTATCAGTTTCCCAGATCAGCCGTTACAGTCTGGGGATAAATGTAATGACGTGAAGGCATATACCACTCAGATATGTCTAGATTATTTGGTAGATTTATGCATATACCCCAGTAATTGTTTGAATGACATTGAACCTCAGTGAAAGTGTTTTGCTGAGTATACCAAGCATGCATAATGTCTGTGGATCTTTCAGCATCAGTTGGCAAGACAAACACTTCTATTGGGTTCAGTGTCTCTCAGAAACAGTTTCACTGGGTTTAATACTCTGTTGAAACACATTAACTGGGTCTATTTAACAACAGAAACACGTTCACTGGGTTTATTTCACAACAGAAGCACATTCACTGAGTTCAGTACCTCATAGAAACACATTCACTGGGTCTATTTCACAGCAGAAACACTTTCACTGGGTTTATTTCACAAGAGAAACACATTCACTGGGTTTCCACGGAAACACTCACTGGGTTTATTGCACCACAGAAACACCCTGGGTGCCGTGATGCTTTGCTGTCCTGACACCAGCTCTCATCTCAGCATTGTGTTGTTACTAGGCATAGCCTCGGGATGCTAACACTGCTCTTAGCACCTTAACACATTGCCTGGTGACCCACAGGAGCGGCCACACCCCCCCCCCCCCCCCCCCCCCCGGCTGACGGCCATGTTCTCTCTCCGCAGGCCAGCCACACGGGCATGCGCTCGTACATCTACAGTAAGAGCTCTGTGATTGGCTCGCAGGCCGAGCACAGCGGCATGAGGACCTACTTCTTCAGCGCCGACACGCAGGAGGACATGAACGGCTGGGTCCGCGCCATGAACCAGGCTGCCCTCATGCAGAATCACAGCTCCAAGAGGTCAGCGCCGCACGCACACACGCGCGAACACAGCACAGACGCACACAGACATACGCACACACGCACGCACACACGCACAGACACACACGCACACAGCACAGACGCACGCACACGCACAGTCGCACATGCGCACACACACACACACACTCACACAGCACAGACGCACACGTGCGCACACACACGCACACACACAGCACAGACAGTGCATGCACACAGAGCATGTACACACAAGAGTCTGGCTTATTCAGAGTGACTTACACAATATTTATTTTTACATTTATACTGCTGGGAATATTCTGAAGCAGTGCTGGCAATGTTCCTTGCCCCAGGGTATAATGACAGTATCCTACCTGGGAATCAAACCTGTAACCTTTTGGTAACAAGCCCAGGTCCCTAACAATTATACTGCAGTGCCATCCAAAGGATGCCAAGTGCGCACACACACATACACACAAGAGCATGCACACTCTTTCTCTCTCTTACTCATACACACACACGCATGCATGAGTGCACACTCTCTCTTGCTCACACATGTAGGTACACACACACACACACACACAAACACGCAGCAGGACCTGAGCCCCAGTGGGTGTAATTACCAAAGTTCTATTGCCCTGGCAGCTGAGCATGCACAGGGATCCATTCACCCTTAAAAAAAAAAAAAAAAAAAAACGGACTTGATTTCACACTCATTTTCTGCTCCAGTTCCCCCTTAAGATAATGAAGACATGCAGAAGAGGGTGAGACAGAGAGAGGGAGAGAGAGAGAGAGTGAAGAGATGATGAACTCTGTCACTGCGCTGATGTGAGCTGTGTAAGAACACAGCACTCAGACGGTTTAAGGGGAACGCTAAACGGTGTGGCAGCAGGCTTCTGACGCTCTGAATGCTGATGGCTGTAGCACGGGCCGCCAGGCTGCAGCGCTGATTCCAGCTTCAGACCGGCCCGTGGAGCCTTTCCAGTGCCCTACTGCGTTCCTCTGTCCCTCCCTGCTTTTTAAGGTTTTCACAATGGCCAATGGGAGCAGCTGCTCTGTGCTTTAGAAACTCAAACTAAAGGCATTTACACTGTGTGCGTGTGTGTGTGTCTCTTATTTCTGTTTACTTTATATGTTTGTATGTGTGTTAATGTGTGCTTTTTTATGTGTGAATAGGCTTTTGTTTGTATATGTATGTATGGAATGTGTTTGTTAATAATTGTACGTATGTATTTTGCAAGTGCGTGTACACAGATATGTGCATAGGTATACGTACATATTTGCATGTGTGTGTGTGTGTGTTTATATGCATTCTGTATATATGGGTTGGCATCAGAGGGGTTCTGTGCCGCCCAGGCAGCGAGGCTGCCAGTGTGCCCAGCCAGCAGCCCGTGACAGGGCACGCACATGGGCACCGAGTGCCCTTCGCCTCAGGGGCGCTCAGAGGAGAGGGGCGCCGAACGCTGTGGCGATCTCAGCGACGGGAGAAAAAAGGGAAGCGGTGCTGCGTTAGCACAGTTTTTATGTGCGTGCTGCTAGCTGCACAAACGCGTAGCACGCTAAAGCTCCGCGGTCCTTTTCAGCGCCGCCGGTGGCCCAGAAACACCGCCCTCCCCCCTTTCACCCTCTCTGTCACACACAATGACCCCCCAAACCAGAGCAGAAAAGCGCCCCTTTCTCCTCCTCCTCCTCTTCCATTTCCCAGGGAACGCACGGCTGTGGGGGGTTTGGGGCTTGGGAAAGAGTGCATTTGGCTGAGGCCCTTTCTTCGGCCCGCAGAGCCGAATCTGTGCTCCGCCGGGGTGTGGGGGCTTTTCTGCGGCCGGTACTCTACCCCTGTTACCCCCCAGGCAGCTGGCTGACTCCAGTCCTGTTACCTCAGCTCAGGGCCTTTAGGGGTGGGGCAGATCCGGGGGGCGTGTCCACTGCACTGTCACTTCCCCCCCCCAATGATCTTCAGACCCGGGTCATACAGGAAGTAGAAAGCTGGGCAGGATCGGGTGACTCTGCTGCATCACTACACTTAAAGGACTTTTCTGTTTGTGCGAACTTTTCTTTTACTCAGCAGAATGTATAGTTTTTGACCTCTCCTTCCCTGCCTCTCCGCCCCTCTTCTTATCTTTCTCCTCCTCGTTCTGCTGACACATCGGTCTTGGTCTTGGAGCGGTTGGCGCTGCGGCTGCAATTCAATTAAAAAATATATTTGCTATTAACTAAGCCAGCGTTCCATCGGAGGAGTTTACATACCGCAGGGATTTTATTTCGCTGGGCTATGCCTTCGGGTCCTTCAAGATAAATAGCTTTTCAAAAATAAAGACGCAAGAGTGTATTGTAAGAGAGTGCGGGCCTCCATGTATTTACGCCTAATTAACTTCTGATGTTCTTTTCTATTTATTTCTGTCACTGAGTGTGAGAAAGGTCAGTGAACTCAATTCTCCGTTTTTTTTGCTGATCAGTGGAAGGTTGATGACGGCGGTTTCCATGCCCATCGCCGTGCGTGCGGAGAATGCATAACGCTGCCTCGTTCGTCTGCCGTGGCCTCTGATTGGCATCAGTTTTTCACGTTTTCATCTTCTGTGTCGGGTGTATTTTCGGAGGGGCTCGTTGCCTGTTTAAGGCGTCTGGAGAAGGGGAAAATGAGCAGGGGGGGGCCCTGTTGGATTGAGATTGATGAGGCGCGGCGCTCGCCATGGCGACCCGCGCGATTCCCTGTCATCCTGCGCCAACCGGAGAAAAGGGCGGCTGAGAGCCAGACGGTTTCATTCCTGGAGAGACGTGTCAGCCGACGCCGGCCCTCCTGTCACATGCACCCGTGACCTGACGCACGGAGGCTTTAAAATGCATCTCTGAATCTCCCCCCTGACATACAGAGTCGCATTTATTAATGAAGAAATAGAGTCGCATTTATTAATGAAGAAATATTTACAAGACGGTGCTGTTGACTGTCATCTGGATCCAGGGAGAGTCTGGCAGAATAGATGTCTGTGATTAATGGCGAATGCTGTAATGGCGGTTTCCAGAAACAGTTAAATTATTTGCGTAGTTATTAAATTAAAGCTGAAAAGAAAAAAACTCATGAATAAAACTGGGGACATGGGATAAATTGCCAGTCGCATCATCAGGGATGTTGCAGACACTCTCAGGGGGATGGGCCCACCCTGGGCTGTTTGTTTAAGGAAAAATGGCTGTCATTTGGAGGGGCTGGAGAAGACGGGTGTACCCTGTGGAAAACGCAGCCTCTCTCTCTCTCTCTAAGAGCAGCGCTGCATGTGCAAATAGAGTGAGACTCTGTTCCCGTTAGCTTGGCCGGATCTTCCATTTGAGTTTGCTTCGGTGGCAAATCATGTGCCGAGACGTGTCGTACAGTGCGTTCCGTCTTCACTGGGCGGGTTAATGGCTGCTGGGGATGCTGCTGGTTAATCGAGCACTATCCTGGGCTCAGGGAGACGAGAGCCTCGCGTTTTTCCGACGTATATTTCATCGCGTTATTTTTTGTTGCCGTGTGCCTTGAGAGATTTTTTGGCAGAGTAATTATCGTACTTAAATAAGGGAGGCACTGTTTTATAGTGCATTGCGAGTCGTAATTAGCTTTTATATGCGCATGCGGGAGTTATGGCAGTACCTCGTTCGTGCAGTGCAGAGATATACACAGATTGCAGTAGTGTTTTAGGCCTGGATCCCTGCAAGCCTTAACGTTGCTGCCTCACTCCATCACAGAGAGTCCGCAAAGCTGGAGAAGCTGGAGCGACAGGCGGTCCAGCAGACCAATCACGTCAACAGCCACAGCAGGAGCCCCGCCCTGCGGCGGGTGGAGCAGGCGGGCAGGCAGCCGTCCGGCGTGGAGGCGCTGGAGGAGATCCGCGCGTCGCAGGGCGAAGAGGAGCGGCGCAGCCGTCGCAGGGCCAAGACTCCGCCCGCGATCGTCCCTGAGGCCGACGGCCCCTCCCCCAACCCGGCGGGCCCCCAGCGCCCCGCCTCCACGGGGCCCGTGCACAGGAACGGGAACGGCGTGGGCGTGGAGCAGAACGGGAACGCGGTGCATAAGAGGGGCCTGGTCCCACGCTCCGACACGGAGAGGCAGGTGCAGAGGAAGACCACCCTCGCACAGGTCCAGCACTGGGTCAGGGCACAGAAGACCGAGCCCAAGAGGTCAGTTACTTTCATCTCCATGACCACACGCGCTTGTCCAAATACCCCCAATGAACACGACACGTGCGTGCACACACACACACACACACACACACACACACACACACTCAGATGCACATGCACTCATACATGCACAGGCACACGCATACTTACACAGACACACACACACACACACTCAGATGCTCACACACATGCATACATACACAGACACGGACACACAGATGCACGTGTAATATTTCAAACTGTGACTTAATGTACTAGATAAAACACTGTGGAGAAATACATTTGCAAATGGCTCCCTCTAGTGCTTACAACATGTAAAATGTTACCTTAACATACAGTGCAGTGGAAATAAATGCATTTCAATACATGAAAAGGTAGCAGTTCATAGGAGATATCTTGTTCAAGGGGTACAACATTAGTGCTTTGCCTGGGATTTCATCCTGCAACTTCTGAGTTATAAGCACAACTCCTTAACCATTATGTCACACTTCTGTGAACACCTTCCTTGCGACCTTACACGCTTAGTACAGTCAGGATGTCACATTGCAAACTTACTGTGTGAAAATAAGTACCACAGGTTCTGTAGATCAGGGTGGGCTGTAGTACTCCCAACTCCAGCTCTAGTGTGCTGCAGTATCTGCAGGTACTGTGTGCCAATTTAGGCCTGGGAAAGTGTGAATTCTGGAGCCAGTTGTTAACTTAATTTATGCACTAGAATGAAATGTATCAAAACCCAGCAGACACTACAGGACTGGGTTTAAGATCCCTCCTCTAGATTAGACTGACCCGATTGTCAGCTCCATGCTCTTAGCAATAAAATTTAAATTAATTATTCTCTGCTGTTGTATCTCATGAATATTTATGATGCTCTCTCCTTGAGAATGCGTCCTTATGATGATCGATTAACTGTAATGCAATGGCATCACACTACATCGACTCCTATTACCAAAGGAAACTTTCTACAGTAATAATGATAAATAATAATAAACTTGAGGAAAATAAAAAATAACAATAAAGTAATACTTATGCAGCAGCTTTCATGCCAGTTATTTGTTGCCCAAAGTAGTAACATAAGGAGGTAGAGCTAACAGAAGGAAGAGCTACAGCAGCTACCAATTCTGTTGCTTTAGAACAGAAATCCCCCAATCCTCGAGATCCACGGGGTTTGCTTAATTACATTGCGACTCAAAATTTATCAAAATTTGCTCAGTACAAGATAGCTAACTTGCCTGACTTCTTGGTTAGCTGATTATATGGTGAGGGCAAAGCCAGCAGGCACTGTGGCTTTCTGGGGCCTATGAGAGAATGCTGTAGAGCAGGGATCATCAACTCTGGCCCTCGAATCCAAATCCAGCCCTTGTGTTTTTTCCTCCCGGGTAATTAGCGCTACTGATTGGTCAGACTGTCTTCACACCTGACTCCCAGGCAAAGGGAGGGTGGAAAACCAGCAGTTCTCGGCCCTCGAGGACCGTGAGTTGCTGATCCCTGCTGTGGAGAATGTGCGCTCACCTTTAACGTCCTCTCCCCCCCAATGCAATTTCAGCCTGCCCTCCTCTGAGCACACGCTCCCCCGCCGGACCCCCCCGATGCAGCCCAGAGTCAGCGCAGTGGAGGCCTACCAGTCGTTGCCAAAGACGTCGCGGCTGTCGTCCGGCGGGAGCTCCCCGCAGGCCCCCCGCAACCTGCCCAGCGACTACAAGTACGCGCAGGACCGGCTGAGCCACTTCCGCATGACCACGGGCGAGCGCTCGGCGTCCCGCGAGGGCACCGTGTGGCAGCTCTACGAGTGGCAGCAGCGCCAGAACTTCCGGCACGGCAGCCCCACCGCGCCCATCTACACCCCCGCCCCTGACTACCAGGACCCCGCCTCCTTCCGCGTCGCCATCGACGTCCCCCGCTGCATCTCCGTGCCCCCCTCGCCCTCCGACATCCCCCCGCCGGGACCCCCGGGCAAGCCCACGTCCCCCCGCAGGCCCCACACGCCGGCCGACAGGGTCACCGTCCGCCCGCTGGACCAGATGCCGCCCGCCGACGTCCCCGCCTCCACCTCACCCCTGCGCGTGCGGTCCCACCGCTCCAAGGTAACACAGCGGAGCCGCACCACGCCATGCTGTGCAGGCACTTCACTAAACTCAAAATTTTTCATGTTTATTTTTTATCTCTCATTTTTACTTATTAAAAAGTCAATTGCCATTAAAGCTGAAGTAACAATAATATGGTAAATGGACTGCATTTATGAAGCGCATTTTCAACAACAACTGCACATTGCACAATGCATTGCCATTATATGTGTTGTGCCTTTTATGATTTCCCAACCACACCACCAAGTAGAGCAGCACCCACCTGCTGAAGGAGCTCTAATGTGAAATCCCATTGGCTGTCCAGGCCTGCGCATTCACACAGAGCAGCCCACAATACCAGCCATGCACACAGAAGCCCATCTCTAGGCCACACTGCCTGCCCTTCTCCCCACACTTGATTGGTCCAGTTCTGCAGCAAAATGCCTCAGCCACCCTCTTACAGCTCTAGTCTGAAGCCCACCGTACGACCCCTTATAAGAAAACTGTGTGTCCGAGCCTCCCTGACCCCTGATTTTAAAATTGGGCCGTCTGATTAAGGGTCCAGGGTGTTAGCATAGGCCTTGTGTGTGAAGGAAATGCTGCTACTTTTACAGCCGCAGATTACGATAGAAGGTCAAGAAAAGGACGTTTACACGTATGCATAGCGCAATAGACAAAATAACTGGGAGGTGGCCTATGGGTAGTTATCAAGCAGTCTGTCAAGCAACTTTTGTTTTGGTGCATATCTATCTTTTCGAGGTAATTATTTTTCTTCTGGCTTCCTGTTTTGTTGGGTGCTGTTTTTCGGTGGTCCGTGGGCCTCTGTGGACCATCATTAGCGCGCTTAATGCGATTATGGGCAGCTAGTACCGGCCCTGGGCTACTCACCACTCTACAAGAAGCGTGTTTTTCAAATATCAGCACCAGCTATTTCTTCTGATCTCGAATTTAAATAAAAAACCTATTATACAGCAAAAATACAGAGGCGTGGGAATATCGCTGGGTAGGCACGCACTGCCTTCTCTCTTGCTGGTAGCAAACAAATGTTGTTTTAAGAGAGCGGTTTCGGGGGATAATTTATGTGTAACTAATTAAATCTCTTGTTGTTTGTGTCCTTTTTTTTTAAAGCTGTGATTACCGTGCCTTTTCAAAATTCTGTCTATCAAGCAGAAAACTGTCGAGTCCGCGAAGCCTGCTGGCTACTGAAAGCAGAGGCAGCCGCCGCCATTCAGAAATAAAGACCCTGATGGGCTCTGCGTTGCCGTGGCATCGGAGTTTACACTGAGCTTTCCTGTGCGGTCGGTCTCCAGTCATTGAGGTCACGTAGAAATGCGCATTATTGGGTACTGTTACCTGAAAGATAAAACCAGGGTGCAGTAATGGCCCGTTCCTAGATATAGCCTGTACTGTATTTAGCAACTAGCCTCATCTGTAAAGCAAGCCTATGTTATCCGTTTCTTTTGGGTTTATCGTCCCCGCAGAACTCATTTGAAGTGGCAGTTATATATAGACCTGTATATTGTGATAAACTACATACAGGCTTATGGAGTTCCGAGTTTTGCACAGTCTGCATGTGCAGTGTTTGGAAAAGGTAAGAAGGGCACACACAGGATTATCTCGATCGCTTTCCTGCTGTCTTGGTTTTAACTGGGTCAGAAGGCATTACTTTACTTTAGAAGTAACTGGCAAAAATGAAGGTAAATAAATGGTGCTGACAGCAGCAATGGCTCTCTTCAAACCAAGAGCTCCACCTCAGGCTAGATTGCTCCATAGAGGTGGAATGACGGGTCATATTTTTATGTGAATTTATGGCTTTATTTTAGAGGCACGGATGGAAGAAATGGAATGGGTTTTTTTTCTCATAATAACTTTTCAAATCGATTTTTGAAATTCTGTCACGAGAAACAATGGAAAGAGACTTGAGCGACATTTTCCATATCCCTGCTAAATTCTGTGGAACACATGGATGCCTTTCTCACAGTGTTCATAGTGAGCAGATTAGCACCAAAAAGGGGGAATAAAATCATCACACCAGGACTGATTGAGCTATTAAGCCATGCTGAAGCTCTCAGTGCAGAAGCAGGGATGCATTAACACGCGTGATCTTTGTTGTGGTGTTACGGGCACATGCACACAGGTACTGCTTTCTCCTCGAAGAGTGTGGATTACGGTGTCATGTGACGTGCAGCACGGAAGGAAAGGGACGCACGCGCACACGTCTCTCTCTTTATATAGCGGTGTGTGAGATTAGCTCATAAGGCACAGTTTCAATTACTTTTTTGTTCTGTGTGGTCATGTGACCTGTAATGTTCCACAGACGACACCGGTGGACAGACGCTCGATGCCGGCCATGGGCTACATCACCCACACAGTGAGCGCTCCCAGCCTGCAGGGGAAAACGGTAAGGGCCCCAACCTCTAATGCTCATTTCAGGGACCCCCTACAGGCTCAGCTCAAATGATGTAATACTGGTGTGTTGATATGTTGTGCCTTTAAACGCTGTTTTGCCATTAGTGCTCTTTTGCTGCTTTTTTTAAAATTCAAGCAAGGCCATGAATTTTATGGAATGTATAGTATGTGAAGACACCTGATTTCCAGCAGACAAAGGGGCTTCTGTGACATTCTTTAAATGCAGGGGCTTGCTGTTGATAAGGGGTGAGAATATTGGAAATAAGGCCTGCATTTGATCCCAGAACTGTCCACATACCCTGGGTGATGCAGATCAGTGATTGGACAGTGAGGCCACATGAGCCCTAACACGGAGCTCAGCTTCCCCATGAGATCAATGACCTGATGATTTTGAACCAATTACAACACAGTATTTTGCTGTGTATAGCAAAGTCTCCTGATTGCTTCTGATTCGCAATGCATGATAGCTCAATTCATAGTGGGGTTCACGATGCCTCACTTTCCAAGCACTAGAGCTGACTCCTCCTGCCCCTTGCTCTCTGTCGCCGCCCTGGTGGGAGCTTTGGGTATTTTACGGGACGTGAATAAACGCTCCTCTCTCTGCCCCCCTGCGCGGGGTCCCCGGGGGGGCCCCTACAGCCGGAGGAGCTGACCTTGCTCCTGATTCAGCTCAGGAGACACCAGGCTAAGATGGCGAGCGCGCGCAACGGTGCTCTGGCCCACCTGCAGCAGCTCAATGGCCCCTCTGTGCCCCGTCTCCAGGTGAGGGGGCCCAGCTGCCCCTGCCTGTGCCTGCGCATGGTGGGCCCTCCCACACGCCGTCAGACGCCGCTGTGTTCTTCTGTTCCGGTGATGTCGTCAGCGTGCGTCAAGGCCGGGTTACAGTTGGGCGATGTGTGATCGTTGCCACCGGCGATTGTCACGTTCGATTTTTGGCCGCAACGACTTCTCGTTTATACTGGAGTGACAGACGACTTGTTGTCATCACTGCCGTCGTTCTATCCGTCGCTGAGACTCAAATTGTATTGAACTTTATTGACCCCATCGCCGGCTCGGTTGTCATGACAGTATTATTATAGAACGTTCTCATCTCCTGTAATTATCTTTAGCAAAGTGTGAAGTCGTCAATTAGCCTAACCTTAAAATAAATTAAATGGAAGACCACACATTTGTTGAAAGCTTGATAAACACAATTACAATGTCTCTGTGTCAGTGTGCTGCCAACTGGGAGGGCTACAAAGATGCCATTAATGAATTAATGACTTCACTTTGGCGATACGTTATCTTATCGGTTAGGTGTTTATACATTTTAAGAGCGACAGCGTTTGATATCAAAGTGGAGTGACAGTGGAACGTTGGTGACAGTGTAGCGATGTCCATCGGCCGATCATGCATCGCCCCTATCTGTAAACGGGCCTTTGCGCTGCGCCGTAGTCGCTGTAGCCAGTTCTGAGGTACGTCCGCTTGGGCTGCTGCAGCTTTCAGCGCACCGGCCTGTGTGTGTCCTACTGCGACTGCGACTGCGATGTGGCTGCGACTGTTTCTGCGTCTGCGCTGCCCTGCTTCTCTCGCCCTGTTATGCCTCTTTGCTGAAGTTTTGCTGTGGACTGCACTGAGAAGCTTGTGGCCTCCAAGCTTCAGCCTTCAAAGGCTGTGATGCCCTTACCTGCATCTCTGCAATGGTTGGCCAGAAATGGCACAAAATGACTTTGATATTTGATACCTCATCTCCAGACTGCCCTATACATGCATGCAAAGGAGAGATGAAATTAGATTCTCGCCTCAGTAGATGTTTATAGGGGCATCGATGCCACTTAGATTGATGGTTATGATGACACTATGTTTGGTTCCTCACTTCTTGAGTCCTCTTCCTGAACATCATGGCATTCTAGAACAGGGATTCCCAAACTGGGGTCCCAGGAGGATCTCAGCAAAATATATAAATTTTTGTGTCTACAGAACAGAGTGTTATAGAAGAAGAATAAGGCGGTTCACTGAATTGCTGATAATGTACTGTGGTACTGTTTTCTTGCAGCTGATGGCCCACAGTGCCAGCTTGATTAAGTGTAGGGAGAAATGCTATGGCGCTGTATAATTATAGATTATAGATTGGACCTCAGTCGCTTAGGCCTGCTGATGGCCTAAATAACTGATTTCTTTGATTCATCACTGATATTTTTCTTGCCCTAACAATAACTTAATCGGTACAAGAAAACTGATGATTTCACAACCATGACTAGCACCATTGCATAACGATGGGGAACTACATCCTGTGCGGGTTATGAGGTCAGACCATGTTCAGCTCGCTGCTGTTGGGAGTATAACCCATTACACTGCAGGCGGTACTAACAACGCTCTGTGCAGCTTTGAGTCATGTGATCTATCTCTCCCCGCCCATACCCCCTCCCCCCACCCGAAGGTCGATGACACTTACATGCAGCTGAAGAAGGACCTGGAGTATCTAGATTTGAAGGTGGGACCTGATGTAGCTGAGCTGCTCTTCCCTTCTTCTCCTCCTCCTCCTCCTCCTCTTTCTCTCCTGCTCTCAGCTCCCCTCTGTAGGTCACATCCCTCCATACCACCACCTCCAGCTGCGACCTCTGACCTTTCTTCACACACCCCTCTTCCTCTCTTCCTTATTCACGCGCTCGCTTTGTGGCTCTAAACAACCTTACTCAGCACTCTGTCTTTTTTGGGACCTTTGGAAAACACGTGTTGCTAATCTATTCTAACTGCTTCGTATCAAGGAGCCTACACAGGGTGTTTGAAATCAGTTCGATATTGTGTGAGTAACTAAACCGTTATTCCTGTCTGAACAGCCAATATGAAATTACAGTTGATGTCTACTGTGCACTGAAGTGTTACAATGTGATCAAACACATCAAGTCATTTTGGGTTGTCAGTTTGTACATGAACTAATGGTGGCGCCAGCATGGTTTGCATGGCTTTGAACACACCACAGTGTGTCTAATACAGTGCATGTGGCAGGAGTGAATTTGTTCGGCAAAACTTCAATGCAGCACTGTACTGGCAAAGCACATAGGAGATGAAGTGAGGAGCTGGATGCTTTAATGCTGCTTATCTTGAAACTTGCCTTAGGCTTTTTCTCTCATATGGAAGTGCTGCCAAGAGTGCCCTCTGGTGGTGCCGTCTGCCAACAGCAGTTCCAAAGCAAAAATAAAAGGCTTCCTCTCCTTTGGGTTTGCAGGTGTTCTATTAAGATGTTCTAATGGCACTTAGCAGTGCTACTGTAAACGGCTTTGGTGCAAAAGACCTTAACTTAATCAGAGCCGTGTGTGTTTTTGGGTGTTTTTGAGCCGCAGCGACACTTGCTGGGCATAACCAGAATTTTCTTTTCCGTCTGAAACAGATCAAAAGTGTTGAGCCTTTGATCACCGTGGTTCGCAGTGTGTTACAAAACTCGGCTCAAGGTTATCAGACCGTTGTGAACGTAAGGACTGCGTGCATACATAGTCTGACCATTCCATCGCTTCCATGCGAGAACGTGACTCAACCCTCCGCCCCCTCCCCGCCCTCCCCATCCCCCACCCCTTTCCCGCCAGCCCCCTCAATGTGGGGCGGGCCCGTTTCAGACCATGTGACATGCCTGGGCTCTGAGATACCATACCCATCTCTGCGGTGCGGATGTCGTGGTTTGGCAGGATTTTGCTCTTCTCTGTTTGAGGAGGTGCACATGCGCATGCGTGCGACTGGGAGTCATACTGAAGGCCTTTTCTTTTTGTTTTATCTTTCCTGGCGGTTATGAGTATAATAATGCTGGTTATATGTACCTTTGAGTTTCTCTCCTTAATATATCCCAGGGGAAATTTTTTTTTTTTACAGCTTTAATATTGTACTAATACGGGTCATTACTACTAGCCATTACTAATACAGGGCATTACTAATACAGGGCATTACTGGTACGGGGCATTACTAATACAGGGCATTACTAATACAGGGCGTTACTAATACAGGGCATTACTAATACAGGGCATTACTAATACAGGGCATTACTAATACAGGGCATTACTGGTACGGGGCATTACTAATATGGGTCAGTGCTACAGAGTGTACCTATTATGGCCCAACTAAACTGTAATTTCTGATGGTTATGAAATTGCTCGTCCATAGTCACAATCTGGGAATATTTTAAGGAGATGCTGTCTGCTATTATTTGTGCAAATTTCATGCTGTCACTGTGTCAGGAGAGTGGATCTGTGGGTCACATTTGCGCTGTGTGTTGTCTCTTATATGAAAGTTTTTCATGTGTACATGAATAATGTGCTTAGCTTCTTAGCATAGTGCTGGTGCATTGGCTGTTGTATAATTGAAGCTTTTTTAGAATTGTTCTTGTCATAGCTAGCAGCAAGCTTACTGCTGACACATGGTCGTAGCTACTTGACTTGGAAAGGGGGATGCCAGACTGTTGTTAATGTCAATGTTATCTACGGGGATTCGATTAACATTCTGGTAGTTTATACGGAATGTAGTGAAATATGCGAGCCTTTTTCATCTGTATGCTGGCTTTCTCAGGTCACGGCGCGCGAAACGTCGAAAGACAGATCGACGAAACCAGTCAAAATAGCTGAGAGTGACGTCGACGTAAGTATAAGATTCTGTAGCGCTCTCTCAAAATGCAGCTCTCTGGTGAACACCTTTGCTAAATTTAGTTTGTTTTATCGGGTTTTTTTTTTGTTTGTTTGCTCGGTTTACAAAAAGCTGTTGAGGATCTGGGACTCTTTTTTTGTGGTAATGATGGTACATTGGAACAAACAAACACACAGAAGTAAACACAGTTACAGTGTGGGAGGAAAAGAGTATCTAACATCCACTCGGATTTTCGAATCTAGAGAGTATCAATGAGCGCCTTTACTTCCAGCATTCAGTTTAAAGAGAAAAATACATGTTGTGGGATTTCATAGTTTGAGCTCTTAAATTTTTCAGTTTGATATTTGTAATCCTAATTTTTTTTTTGCTTTGTTTTGTTTTGTTTTTCTTTTATGTTTTATCGGAGGTAAATCATTTGGAAGTCCTGGCTTTCTCATCATCGACATTGTTCCAGTTTAACAATTTATAAGAATGTGGGTGAAATTGTCTGAACAATGAATATTTCATGTAATTAAAACAACAATATACTGCAGCGAAATAAAAACATCTTAATTATTAATTGAACGGAATGGTAAATAGAGTTGCGGAAAAACACTTGCTGTGAGAGAAAGGCTGTAATCTAGGCAGGCAGGCGCTCAAGTTGTGTTTTCTTATTTTTATTCAACTAATTTCTGTTTTATTAAACACATCTAACCCACTTTCTTGGATTGAAATTATTTTTGTCACTTTCAATAAATCATGTGGCCATAAATACCCACTTTGAAACAGTATAATATCAGATGCGTGACCTTAAATTTCTAGGCCTCGCATTAGTTATCTTCCAGACAAAGCTAAGGGGATCTGGAGAGGAAAACTGGGTTAGTTTTCCTATGTGCGATGCATTATTCCCAGCTGATGAAGAGAATGTCACAAATATAATGGTAATATTTGTGGCAATCCTTTCAAGTGAATTAATAAGATAAATGAAAAAGCACTTGGTGAGCATGCTCTTCAAATTGCATTTAGACTATTTCAGATCTTAAGCATTGCTTTTGTAGCCCCTTCACTAATCTTAGGACTTTCATCTTAAACTTATTAGACAAGTTGCCAGGTTAGGTCATTAAGCTTTTCAGGGTAGTTGACTACATTTGTGAAGCTGAGTCTAAGCACTTGTTGTTGCACCATGACTGGTTCCAAAAGTGTTTGATATCCTTTTCTGTGGTGCTGCAAATTTTATAATATGGTTGGATGTGAAACCCAGGTACTTCATTTTGTAAATCACTCTGGACAAGATCACCTGAATGTAAATCCCTCTGGACAAGATCATCTGAATGTAATATAATGTATAATCTTAATTCATTATTTAGGTCATTCATTATAATTCTTATAATTTGTGTATGTCATCTAGGTCATGTTGAGCAGGTTGTGTGAACAAGACAAGATTCTTCAGGAGCTGGAGACCAGGATTCGCACACTGAAGGAGGACAAGGTACACACACAGGCTTACTTTAACACAGACACTACAGACACAGGCCTGCTTTAACACAGTCACTGCAGACACAGGCCTGTATTGTCTGTGTGTGCATTTTGGTGTGGTCACTGTGTTTATACATGAATGAAGTACGCTCATAACTCTGCCAGGACAAGCTGGAGTCGGTGCTGGACGTGTCCCACCAGCAGATGGAGCAGTACCGGGACCAGCCCTCCCACGCCGAGAAGATCGCCTACCAGCAGCGCCTCCTACAGGAGGACGTGGTGCACATCCGCGCCGAGATCTCCCAGGTCTCCACGGTGAGCCCTGCTTCACAAGAGAAAAAAAAACGGCTTGGAAATAATGTATTTCATACATGGTTTGACTATTCTGCCTAGTCTTTTACTTTTGAATATCGTGCCTTCTCTTCTGCCATTAAATATTGTGTTGTTTTTGTCTGACATTCTCTGTGCATCCACCTTGGGTTTATAATGGTTTGTGTCATTGCACAGTAAAGGCATCTGTAAGAAGCTGGACTGCAGAGTGAGAATGGAGACCATTGCAATGATGGACCTCTAAATATGACTAGATGGAAGGGAGCTTAGAACTGAATAAAAATTAAAATAAAATAAAAAATACAGGCACTAGACAAATACTGATGAATGAGTTACTGATGAATAAATATCTTCCAGTGCAGCAATAAGTGCCCTGTAAGCACCAAGGTTCATGCACTGCAGTGCTGGGGTTGCAAAGTAAAGCAAAATAGTTTTTAAAAATGTCAAAAAGTTTCTTTTTGTGAATACATTAATATATTAAATATTTAAAAAATATATTAAAAGACTACAGCCCCCACTCAGCCTCACCTCAGAGCACTCCCATAGATGCTCTCTGTGTGTGTTCATCTCTGGGGTTTTCCTAATTGAGAGCCTAACTGCTGCTGCTTTCTACTTTCTGCTTACGCCCAGGGCTCTGAGCTTAGCTAATCCCTCTGAGATTCTACCCACAAAAAACAGAATCAAACTAGCTGTAATGATTATCACTTGATTAATTTTTATGCTACCGGTACCGGTTTTAATATCATAATCAAAACTGTACCACGGTTTGCAACAACTTTTAGTTGTAGATGTCAGGATTTAAAACATTCCATTTACCTAACTACATTTAAAAGAGCATCTGCCGTTTTCCCATTATTATTGGTAATTTGTTAGTGCCATGTCTGAGGCTGTGTTTCTGAAGCGCAGCTTATCTCTTCCCTTTGCCTGTGCTCAGCCAGCTGTTAAGCGATTCCTTTTTTTAACTGTAGCAGACTGTATTTACTGTGACTGACAGTTTTTTTTGCAGAGACTCACTGGCCTCTTTGTAAAGTGACTGACTGATACTTTTTTAACGGTGACCGACTGGCTTTTCCCCTTTTTTTTTACGGAGAATGACTGACTGCTCTGTGTCTGACTGACAGTTTTTTAAAAAAACTGAGAGAGACTACTTTATATTGTGGCTGACTGAATGCTTTGTACTGTGTCTGACTGGCAGTTTTTTAAAATGGCGATAGACTACTTCATATTGTGTCTGACTGGCTGCTTGTGCGCAAGGCTGACGGTCTGTGTCGGGCTGTGTACGATGCAGGAGATGGAGAACGCGTGGAACGAGTACGGCCGGCTGGAGATGGACTTGGACCAGCTGAGGGGGGCTCTCCGAGACCAGATGAATCGCAACATCCTCTCCCAGGTCAGTACCCTGCTGGGCAGAGTGGCCAAATGCAAAAACAAGGAACCGCTCAGAATCCAAATGCTGTGTTTATCTGGTTGTTTCTCTGATTTGCAATGATAAAGCAGGGTCCCTTAGAGGCTGCTGGGTGGCTCGTCCTGCTAAGACACAGTGTTTATGTGCCCCCATTGTGAATCCTGACCACACCAGCCCTGGCTGGCTGGCAGCCCAGTAGGACTGACTGCAGTGAGGTTTAAACACCAGGACCGTTTCCCGTGTCACCTGAAAGCCTAAAAATGCACGGGTGTACCTCCTGTAAGCTCGGCGTCCGGCTCCCTGCTTGTCAGCCGCGTGCGTACGTGTCCGAGCCCCTGTCAGGTCAGCTCACCTGTGCCCCTGTGCTACGTGTGGCCCACACAGCTGGAGAAGGAGCAGATGAGGAGGGAGCTGTGGAGGGTGGAGGACGTGCTGGCTGGCCTCAGCTCCAGCAAAGCCAACTACAGAGTCACCATAGACTCTATGAAGAACCCAGGTGAGCTGGCCACTCAGCCTGCTACCACTGCTACGCAGAAACTCAGTCATATTACAGCCTCTTAGCCTTAGCACACGCCCTCATCCAGCACGGCCAGCGCTTCCTCTTTAATTTTCATTCAGATCCATACTTTATTGTCCCAATGGGACTGTTGTATTTGATGTTTGATTGCATTTGTTTACTGAAGGGATTGAAATAATAAAGTGGAGGGTAAAATAAGTGCTGTGCTGCAGATACACTGAAGACACTGTGTGTGTGTGTGTGTGTGTGTGTGTGTGTGTGTGTGTGTGTGTGTGCACGTGTGTGTGCGTGTATGTGTGTGTGCGTGTATGCGTGCGTGCGTGCACGTGTGCATGTGTGTGTGTGTGTGTGTGTCTGTGTGTGTGTGTGCGTGCATTTGTGTCTTCAGAGAGGAAACTCGTGCCTTCAGCGTCGTCCTCAGTGCCTTCTCAGTGTGTGAGTGCGCCTGCAGGGGAGACAGGCCCCGCCCTCAGCCACGCGCAGCCAGCCAATGACAGCAAGCCTTCTCAGCAGTCGGCTCTGTACCCCCAGAGCTTCGTGCTCCACAAATCTGTGCCAAAGTGGGTGAGTGACTCAAACGGGACATTGGACCAAACTTTCATTTTTGTTTATTATAAATAGAAAAAAAGATTGCCCTGTTATTTCAGCCCATACATCAGAAACAGGCACATGGGCCCAGTGACTCGATGTCCGTTATATGCAGATGGAAACCTGTTAAACACTGCCCCTAAAATGTAACTGCAGATTGAATCTGGTTTCATCATAAATGAAAAGGCTGTTTTATCAATGTAGTTATCTTCATATATCAACCTTTATTAAATCAGTATGTTTCATTGTGATGGAAACATCTTAGGCTAAAATGCTCCACCATTCATGCTGTTACATGGCAAATCCCTGAACCAGAAAGGCTGTCATGTTGTCATTGGAAGAAAAAAAGAAAAGATTTTTGAGCACTGATGCGTTCTGGTCTCTGCATGCCGGGCCTCAGGCAGAGGAAGGTGCTCCACCCCGCCCCCCCCTGCCGCAGGTGTACAGCCCTGAGGAGCACCCCCCCGTCGTGCCCCCCCTGCCCAAGGAGACCTCTGTCATCAGACACATGTCCGTCCGTGGCCTCAAGCGCCAGTCCGACGAGCGGAAACGCGACAGGGAGATCGGCCATTTTGTCAACGGCGACTACAAGGTGTGTGTGTGTGCGGCGCTAACCGCTAACACCAGCGGGTCACGTGTACTGTGTGTCAGTCCCTGAGGGCTCCTCTCATTGGTGAGTTGATGCTGTGCTGAGTTGATTGTTGTTTTTTTGTGGGTTACCAGGTGGAGTTGCGGTCGTACCTTAGCGAGCCGGAGCTGCTGGGAGTGGGGGCCGGCTCAGGGCCCATGGGGCTCGTTGGAGGGTACCAGACTTTACCAAGCAGAGGTACGTAAGGGCCCCTGGCCCCTGGCCCCTGGCTCCTGGGCACACAGGTCTGCTGCTTCCTTCTCAGCAGTGACACGCAGAGCAAGCATGTGCTTTAACTCAGTAGCCGGCTCAGTCCGCACCGCTGTTTCAGTGTCCGGGCTGCTCATCACACAAACACACTGTACGCGGCGAGCGGCGCAAAGCCAGGAGGACCCATTCTTCTCCCGTGTGTTTCTGTCAGGACCGACTGGCTCCTCCTCCAGGCTGAATCAGTCCACTAACATCTCGTCGTACGTCACGCTCAGAAGAGGAGTCACCGCCTCGGTTCTGAAGGTGAGGCTCGGCATGGAGCAGCTTCAGGCCTGTGAGATGGCCTGAGATGGGCTGCTCGAGGGGCAGAGTGAGGGGCTTATGGTGCTGTTTAATAAGACTCACTCCATACTCCATAGACTGCCCTTCACTTTGTTTGCACGGCTGACAGGAGCTGGTACGACTGTATGTAGCGCTCAGGGGAAAACGCTGATCATGTAAATAGCTTTTTTTTTTACAGCCTGTTAGAATGGCTGTGTAATGTTATTGAATGTTTGCTGTAAAGTTACATTAATGTTATTGAATTATTGCTGTAATGTTTTCATGTTAGCATGCTTACAGCACACAAGTTTTTCTCTTTTTACACTGTATTCTAGAGAAATGTAATTTCCCCTTCTTGTTTGCTTTTACTTCTGTTTTTCCTGTTGCCTTAATTCTTCCCTTTCTTTTCTCTAACTCTCACCTCTGTCTCTCCTTCTGGCTATCTGTCTTTTTGTCCAAATCCATCCCATCTTTTTCTGTCACTGTTTCTCTTTTACTCTCACTCTCACTCTCACTCTTCTCTTCTCTT
Organism: Anguilla anguilla; assembly: GCF_013347855.1. Classification (NCBI taxonomy): domain Eukaryota; kingdom Metazoa; phylum Chordata; class Actinopteri; order Anguilliformes; family Anguillidae; genus Anguilla; species Anguilla anguilla. The sequence goes on from NC_049205.1 coordinate 52,654,720, forward strand.
CTCTTCTCTTCTCTCTTTCTCTCCCTCCCCCACCCTCTCCCTCTATTTCTCCCTCCCTCTCTCTGTCCTTCCCTCTCTCCTTCACTCCCTCCCTCTCTCTCTCCCCCTCTCCCTCCCTCCATCCCTCCCTCTCACTCTCACTCTCTCTCTGTCTCTCTCTCTCTCTCCCTCTCTCTCTCCCTCCTTCCATCCCTCCCTCCATCCCTCCCTCTCTCCCTCTCTCTCTCTCTCTCTCTCTCCCTCCCTCCATCCCTCCCTCTCTCCCTCACTCTCCCTCCCTCTCTCCCGCTCTCTCTCTCTCCCTCTCTCCCTCTCTCTCTCTCTCTCCCTCCTTCTCTCCCTCCCTCCCTCCCTCGCTCCCTCTCTCTGTGTTGCGCGCTCCCCTCAGGAGAGACCAAAGAGTGCCTTGGAGCGGCTGTACTCGGGCGACACGGCGCCGCGGGGCCGCATGAGCGCCGACGAGCAGCTGGAGAGGATGAAGAGGCACCAGAAGGCGCTGGTGCGGGAGCGCAAGAGGACCCTGAGCCAGGGGGAGCGGCAGTCCTCTTCCTCCCGCACCTCGTCCTCCTCGCGGCCCCTCTCCGCCGACCTGGGCTCAGTACGTTAGAGCCGCCGGAAGGGCTCCGGACGCACCCATAACGCACCCCATAACACACCCCATGCTGACCCCCTTTGCCCACTCTCACACTGTTTAGAGTGGTTACACATTAATCAGTTAGCTGTGTTAGCTGTGACTGCAGTTCCAACAGCAGGGTTAATAATGGTAGGGCTTAGCTAGCTGGTACAGCAGGTAAGTGGGTTTGCGTGAAGTGTCACCGGTGGAATATGAGAAGTGAGTCATGGAGAGATGGGAAGATCGGTGGCGTTTTCTCCTCTTGTTGAGGGGCTTCTGAGTGTACTGCTAAGAGAAGAATAAGAAAGTAATTTGGCCTTCGTCAACCTACTTGCAAAAAAAGAACAAGTATGCTTTCTGTGGATTTCAGACACCATTCAGACCATGATCGAACTAGTTGCATTATAGCCTGAATCAGGCAGATTTATGATGTCAGAGATTCAGAGGTCACTGAGCAGACCTCTGAATCATGAGCAAATTTTTATATTTCTGCCGACAGTTAAAATTTAAAAAATGAAATGTAGTCAGAAAGCTTGGTCACCTCGTCTCACAGACAGAGTGAATCTCAAACGTAGCCCTCCTGCTGCTCATTTCTGCAGTGCTAAATCTCCTTCTCCCTTGATGGCTTCAGCTCTGCTTTAATGTGAGTGAATGTGGGCTGTGTGGTGTCCCCTTCAGCCCTGTATTGCTGTGTCACCCTAACCGGGCTCAGGTGATTGGTGTAGCTGGGGGGTGATTATTGTGTCACCCTAAACGGGTTCAGGTGATTGGTGTAGCTCGGGGATGATTATTGTGTCATCCTAACTGGGCTCAGTTGATTGGTGCAGTTGGTAGTGATTATTCTGAGCTGCATCCATGCCTGGGGGGTGGTTCCACCAGGACCATCTTCCTTTGTCTCCCACTCTTCCCCCTCCCTAGCTTCTGGGGAAAGTGCATCTCTGTGATGTCACAGCAGTGCTCCCCCTGCTGTTGTGATATCACAGCAGCGTTGTGAGAGTGACACTTGTTGCCCCCCCTCCCCCCAAAACGCTTCCCCCCAACATCCCGCCTCCCCAATCACCAAAGCACACCACTGCGCAAGCTCTCAGGCTTCATAGCACTTTGACATTCATTCATATATCATCCACCCATGTGTTCATTGTAGCATCCTTTCATTGGCTTTCTAACGTGGATCGTGTGGTACGCGGAGTAATGAGATTGATGATAACCTCTAACCAGATCACTGTGTGACCAGGCTGCATTGTGCTACTGGCGTAGGGAGCGATTTGCACTTTACATTTAAAATGTAGCAGTATTTAATTCAAATAACCAGAGCTTACATTTTCATGGCAACCCCTTGCTTTTAACAGAAAATTATGCTTGGGTACTTGGAATTGACTGTGAGTGTGTTGGTTAACCACAGGGAAACAGCTCACACCCATGTTTTTAGATGCTGTGGAGAACTAGCATGTAGGCTGTTATAATTCAGATTTTTGTTTCTTCATATTGTAAAAGTAGCTGTATAAGCTGTTGCACTTTCCTTTTAAGAGATCATTTCAGCTTGTTAGTGTTTGCCAGACCAGGAGCCATATCTGGGCACTGTGGCCTCCTTCATGTAAGCACTTAGAAGGCATGTGATAAGGGAGGTGAAGCAGTGAACTGACTGCAGTGCCACCAGTTTCTTGTGTTCTTCCATAGCAGTCAATGCCACTCATTAGATGTGTTCTTAACAATTGTCTCCGAGCATGGGGATGACGGCTAACTGTAGTACCTGTATCCATTCAATGGAATACCCAGTTGCACTACTCATACTTTTAGTTTTTTTAATGGAATGTAGTGGTTTGCGCTCAATAAATAAATAAATAAAATAAATAAAATGATCTAGTTGTGAAACGTGGCCTGTGTGTTTCATTGCTGCTATTTGTGAATATGCCTCTGTGGGGTTTCTGTGATTCTTAGTTTTTTCCAGTGAGCACAATAATGCCTGGTACACAGTTTCCATTGACAGTGCATGCTTGGCCTTGAGAGCTTGGGTATATGCACACGTTGCCTCAGTTCAATCTAAACAAAATCCTCCTTGATTTTTTTTTAGCAGTCTTTATTTTCCCGTACACATTATTTATTCATTTCACAACCCACTGAACTCAACATAAATCAAATGTTTATATGCAGAGCAGTAAACTAGACCAATTTAAACCTGTAAAATATAAAACATTCAAATGAGAAAGTGTACTACTTGAAGCATTGCATTTCCATTAGATTGACTAGGGGACACAACCTCCACACACCCCACCCAAATCATTCTGCCTTGTTGGGTAATTCTGCCTCTGGGGAGGGTGGCATGTTATTTATCAGTCCTGCATGTTCATGTTTTTAAGTTTGCCTATGCTTAGTAGTGGATATGTGAGTTTGTGCCTGCCATACTTTCACACAAAAGCCTGTGTTTATAAGGAGATAGAGGGACTGGAGTGCTGCATAGAGGGTTGGGCTGTTGGATTCCTGGCCAGAAAGTGCATGCTGTTTCAGCACATGCTCAGTGACTCTTCCGTAACTTTGTGAATGAAAGTAAAAGTGTGACATCACCAGTGTGACTCAGCTGTGTCAGCTTTCCTTCCTGACTTGTTCTCCCTGCTCAGCACAGCTGAGGCTCAGTCAGGTAAGGGCAGGAGGAAACTGTGCCAGGATGCAGACCAACTCATGCAAGAACCCAAACTGCTTATTAGTAGGCTATTCATCAGTGACAATATTGCAATAAATATATGGTAAACTATGCAAGGGCATTCGATTGACTGTTTGCATCAGTCATTTAGCACATTGGAAGATGTTGTTTACTGTGCTGGAGGAAGCTGTCATTCATTCAGTAAAACAGGACAGCCTGCTGTCCCTCCAGAACATTTGATTGGATGCAAGACAGTCAATGAGATGAAAAGTTGCTTTGTAGTTATCCTGTGCCTATGTGTCTTTATAAAACAGATTAATGTTATTATTAATGAGTAGAAATGCCTTATTTTTATTTAGATAAAATGTCTATATTTTTAAAGTATGGTTTTTTAAGTATTCCTACTGTTCAGCATTTATTTTACAGTCATATACTTATTCTTCAATATTGAGTTTTATGCATGTGTGCAATAAGTATATTTATATCATTTCATGTATTCATGATATAGGCAGAACATGGATGAATTATACCTGTCTTTCACGTCTTATTGAAACTGTGTCTCTGAAACTAATAGAGAATGATGTAGCTTAGAGTTAGAGTTCAGAGTTTTTCTGAGAAATTTAGAGCTTAAATATACAATTACACAGTAAAGTGATTTGCCACAGTGAATAATCTCTGCATTGGAGACACCTGGGTATCGAGTATCTGTTAATATGGCTTGGGGGCTATGCCACATTACACACACTGAGGTTGTTTTAGGCAAGCTGTTCAATCACAGCTGTTCAGAATCACACCTCTAAGCCCTGTGAGCTGTGTATACTGGACATGTAGCAGTATTAAGGTAAATTGAAGATGGGTATAGTGCACTATATAGTCACAGTGCTACTGTGTGAGAGCTACTATATCTTGTGGGTGTGTGTGTAGATTTGTATAAGTCAAAAAAATTTTGTTTAACCCACACCCCCCCCCCCCCCCCCCCCCCCCCCCCCAGAAAAGGTGGAGATATGCAAAAATAGGCAGTAATGACACTGTATTTCTCTGCCCCCCAGTGGAGGCGGGAGCAGGACTTTGATTGGCAGCTGTTGGAGCGGGCGGTGCAGGGGGAGGAGCAGCCTCCAGAGCACCACGAGACGCCGAGGCCGCAGTCTGACGAGTGGCTGACCGTCAGAGCCACGCCCATGAGGGAGTTAGACCTCGAGCCGCTGGACTATGACCTGGACCTAAGCCGAGAGGTAGACACTGACCACAGAACCCAACACAAGGAACTTTGTATATGCCAGGACTGAATGCTGTGTCGATTAAAACTAGCTAGGCCCAACACATAGTACCACATATAGACCAGGCCTAACACCCAGTATACACCCCCATATAACCTGGCTGATGGCGGTTTCCTTGTGGGGGTCTCTCCAGTTATCTAAGCCAGAGAAGGTGTGCATCCCTGAGCGCTATCTGGACCTGGAGCCCGAGGAGCCGCTTAGCGAGCAGGAGAAAGAGGCCCGGCACCGCAAAGTGGAGCGCATCAAGAGCATCCTGGCCAAATCCAGGTACTGACCCACACCCAGGCCCCACCCCTACACTCAACAAATACAGGCACTGACCTGCACCCAGGCCCCAACCCTACACTCAACAAATCCAGGTACTGACCCGCACCCAGGCCCCACCCCTACACTCAACAAATACAGGCACTGACCTGCACCCAGGTACTGTCCCTACAATCAACAAATCCAGGTGCTGACCCACACCCAGGTTACTGCCCTTACCCTCAACAAATACAGGCACTGACCTGCACCCAGGTACTGTCCCTACAATCAGCAAATCCAGGTACTGACCCACACCCAGGCCCCACCCCTACACTCAACAAATACAGTGACAGGTGTATGTGTGTATGTGTGTGTGCGTGTGTGTGTGCGCGTGTGTCAGTGTTCAGAACATACCGCCTCCAGTAGCCGTGGACAAGCCGGACGTCACAGTGCTGGACTCGGCCTTGCAGGAGCAGGAGCGGATCATCACCATGTCCTACGCTCTGGCGTCTGAGGCCTCACAGAAAAGCAAGGAGGTGGCAGGTAAGCTCCCCTGAGACCCCTGACCCCGCCCAGCCCCTTGGGTACGAGCCTGCTCTCTGTCTCTACCAGAACCTTACTTGTGGCCACAAAATCCCAATTAACACTTGTAAGAGGCCATATTAACTCTGGCTTGTATTTATTAATGGACTCTAACAGTATTTGTGCTGGTCCGTTCTGCCCATCTAGTGCTTGGTATTGATCTATTGTGAGTTCACGCTGAAAACTTGTGAATTTTTAAGACTTGAGGTTGGGTTGGGCTGAGTGGAGTCTGACCAATGGTGAAAGATCTGTGCTGTCACTCTTGTGCTTCAAGCCTATGGGTGAGTAGCCTGTGTGCTTGCATACAGCAGGAGGACCTTAAACAAAGGATCATATGGTGGCAAAAATGTGTGCTTATTAAAGAAAGAACACACAGCTAACTACTGGAGCAGCTAACTATTGTCATGAACTCCATGTCCCATGTTCCAGTGCGCAACAGTAGAGGTTTGTTAGAGGATAGCAGAGTCCTGCTTCTGTAGTTCTGTAGACGTAGAACCTTCCCCCCAGTATGCTTGCCCCTTGTGGTGGATGCGCGAGTCCCCCTCCCCCTAACTAATGGCGGTGTGTTCCTGTGTGCCCCCACCCCCCTCCTCCCCAGCTCCGCAGCAGGTGTACGATCCCTCCGCCCCCCCTCCTCCTCTTGTCACACGGGCGCCTCACCCCTCTCCTATAAGCAATGGATTTCACTACACGTTTGTCTAATAAACGGCAAGCAAAGTAAGGACTAACTGCCCGTTTCACGCAGCTGATGGGTGTGCTTGGCTAATCGTGCTAATCGTGCTAACATCAGGCCTGGTTTACATGCGTTTTGCCTCGCCGGCCTGAAGCCCGAAAGGCTTACGCAGATGAACCTTTTCCTTTTCCTTTTTTTTTAAACCAGCAAAGTGTTTGCGGCACCATCCTGTCATTAACATCAAACATTTGCAGGTTGTGAATTAAATTAAGCAGGCAGCGTGTGAATTGTGTGCAAATTTGTTTTGATAGTTGCGCAAGTGTTTTGTTTTTCTTTTCCTTTTTTTGAGGGGGGGGGGGTAACAAGAGAATGGGAAAAATACGAACAAATGCTGCTTTTGTGCTGTGGTGTCTAATTAACAAAGAGTGGGACCCCCTCACGCTTCCACACCTTGAGTGTGGAGCTGAAAACACAGCTGCACTCCGGAGTGCCAATTACACTGCCATCTGCAACCTGCCAATGGGATGCACCCGTCCCATCCTACCATCTCTGTCACCATTGGCTTTGTGTGGGCTAGCGCTGAAACTTCTGTCTGTTAGAATAATGTGGAGCACAGTTTACTTACTTACACACAAACACATACACATACACTGGCATGCACATGCTCATTCACTGACACAGCAACAATAATGCACATGGGAACCCTGTTGTGGGATAATCATGATCATGCAAGGCCATCGTTGTCAGCTGTATGTGGGCTAAACACTAGCTCTTAAACTGCTCTTTTGCCTGTTCAGTTGTATACAACACAACACAGAAATGCATGCGTACACAAATACACACTCAAACACACTCACGAACACAGGCGCACGCACTGAGAACCTGTGTCCTGTTGAGTTCAGCTACCAGTGCCAACCTTTGCCGCAACAGCACCCCCTGGTGAGACTTAAACAGCCCTGATCCAAACACCATTATGTGGGAAAAAAACCAGGATACTGAATTCTGCTCTAGGGCGATACTGGGGGGGGGGGGGGGGGTCAGTATTTGGGGATTTCGTCAGCCCTGAGGGGGTCTCTGTGGTCCTCGGCGTCTAATGAAGCTGGCTTCATCTCTGCATGCGGGCTGTGATTGTGCTGACAGTCGCTGCTTTCAGTCACTTCCACACTGCTGTCGCCTGTGACCCCCTGTGAGCGGCAGCTACACTCACATCCGTTAACCCGCTGTGTGCGCCAGTCACAGTCATGCTGCGCAGTCATGCATCCGTCACAGTCATGTGTGTCAGTCCCCCACGCCGTGGCGTGTGCGGCGCTCCCCTGCCTTAGCTCCCCTGCCCTCACCAGCCTGCCTCTGCCCTCCCGTCAGCTGGAATACCAGATCCTCATTCAGCGATAATTCACATATTCTACGGTGACATGTACGGCTATATTGCGTTCAAGTATTCTCATGTACTCAAATGAATTTTGACATTTTAACTGTTTATTTGGATAGTAGTTGAAATGTTTACTATTATATTAAGGCATGTCATTGTTTGTGAATGGTTGAGATCTAGTAAGATAGCTGGCATCGTGGTTACTGGTGCCGGATTTGTTATACTGTGCGTGATTCTTGTGGTCAGTGGTGAGTTCAGGTTGGCTAATGGGGGCAGTGTGGCTTTTCCATTCTTCAAACTTGTTCTGTGGTGTGTGTGTGAGGAAGCTCTATATTCTCCTCTGGGTGTGTGTGTGTGTGTGTGAGGAAGCTCTATATTCTCCTCTGGGTGTGTGTGTGTGTGTGAGGAAGCTCTATATTCTCCTCTGGGTGTGTATGTGTGTGTGAGGAAGCTCTATATTCTCCTCTGGGTGTGTGTGTGTGTGTGAGGAAGCTCTATATTCTCCTCTGGGTGTGTGTGTGTGTGAGGAAGCTCTATATTCTCCTCTGTGTGTGTGTGTGTGTGTGTGAGGAAGCTCTATATTTTCCTCTGGGTGTGTGTGTGAGTGTGAGAGGAAGCTCTATATTCTCCTCTGGGTGTGTGTGTGTGTGTGTGTGTGAGGAAGCTCTATATTCTCCTCTGGATGTGTGTGTGAGGAAGCTCTATATTCTCCTCTGGGTGTGAGTGTGTGTGTGTGTGTGTGAGGAAGCTCTATATTCTCCTCTGGGTGTGTGTGTGTGTGTGTGTGAGGAAGCTCTATATTCTCCTCTGGGTGTGTGTGTGTGTGTGTGAGGAAGCTCTATATTCTCCTCTGGGTGTGAGTGTGTGTGTGTGTGTGTGTGTGTGTGTGTGTGTGAGGAAGCTCTATATTCTCCTCTGGGTGTGTGTGTGTGTGTGTGTGTGAGGAAGCTCTATATTCTCCTCTGGATGTGTGTGTGAGGAAGCTCTATATTCTCCTCTGGGTGTGTGTGTGTGTGTGTGTGTGTGTGTGTGTGAGGAAGCTCTATATTCTCCTCTGGGTGTGAGTGTGTGTGTGTGTGTGTGTGTGTGTGTGTGTGTGTGTGTGTGTGTGTGTGTGTGTGAGGAAGCTCTATATTCTCCTCTGGGTGTGTGTGTGTGTGTGTGAGGAAGCTCGATATTCTCCTCTAGGTGTGAGTGTGTGTGTGTGTGTGTGAGGAAGCTCGATATTCTCCTCTGGGTGTGAGTGAGTGTGTGTGTGTGTGTGTGTGTGTGTGTGAGGAAGCTCGATATTCTCCTCTGGGTGTGTGTGTGAGTGTGAGGAAGCTCTGTATTCTCCTCTGGGTGTGAGCGTGGTGTTTAACTCCGAACTCTCTCACTCTGATACGTGCTGCAGCGAGGGAAAGCGGGGAGAGCTTACCTGTCACCCAGGTATAAAGGTACAGCTCTCTCATGACATGGTCGTGTTTTTATGAGGCCTTCCTAATTTCCCCCTTGGTGATCTTTGTGTTGTTCTGTTATCCATGTGTTTTCACCTTTTGCGTTCTTTCTTTTGATTTTATTTTCAGACATAATTTAAATAATTTGTTTTGTTTCACCTGAACTTTGGATGAGTACTCGATGGGAGCATTACCTTAAAGCAGTGTTCCTCAAACTCAGTTCCCTGGGAGACCCCTGTTCATGCTGGTTTCGTTCCAACCCCTGATTTTCGTTTCAATCGCAAAATTTTAACAAGCTGCTCATTTTTTAAAATTACACTTTTCATCTTTTGAGGGATTATTTAACCTTTACCATGAAGAATACTTATTTAAAGAAGTATTATTATTATGATTACTATTTATTTAATTACATTTTTGTTGTTGTTGTAGTTGTTGTATTGAATCAGGACTCATGATTCATCACCATAGCAACACCACTGATTCTTTGGTCATGTCTTTCTCCAGCCAAAGCTGTGTCCCAACACTGAGGTGCTAACATGGGACGAGTCACAGCAGACTGGACCCTGGAGGACTGAAGAGCTTCATTTGGCGTGGTTTTAAAGATTGTTTAACACGGATCTTTTAATGCTTAACATTTTAGCGCCCGATATATGACTTGTTTTTGCAACCCTCCTTTTTTTATATTAGAGCTCAAACAAACTTTATTTTCTACAGGAAATGGGAACTCTGCTGTGGAAGCCACTGTATGTTAACTATGGAAGTGTCTAACAATGTTAATATTGTTGTAGAAAGAGGTATTGTACATGCTGTTGCACTTTTAATAATACAGTATCATAGTGAAGATTTGGAATGCGTATGGTTTTTACTCAGAAAGAGAAACATTCGCTATGCCTTGGAGTGTCTACTGCTGTTCATGGGATATTTTAAGGGAAAGTTAAGCTGTTGTACAACTGAAAGTCACAGAAAGAGACAAAAAATTGATTGTATTTTTGCCAGATCTCAGATGTTATTCTTACACCAAATCACTTAAAATATTATTTTTGTGTAACCCAGCACTGCCAGTGTAAGTTTCATGTTAGCTTGCCAAACTGATTTTATTTTTGCTTACAACATTGCGGCGATGAAATGACAACCTCAAAACTATTTTCTCGAAATAATGTGGATAGAAAAAGGTACATGATGCAAATTTTGAAAAAATGTAAATATTAAAGTTATTAACCAGATATTTTTGCCTCATATTTTGTCACTATACCACACATTAAGGAACTGCAAGTACAGTATTAAAACCATTCCTGCCTTGAAACGGAATCAGTGAGTTCTTTCAGAGTGATCAGCATGTTCAAATGTGCACATTGAAATATGTATGTTTTTGTAGAGTGTTGAGTCCTGAATACTGACAGTGGCTGGTGGTCAGCTGTGGCCTCCTCTCTCCCTGTGTTTATGTTGCTGCAGTCATGTAGTGTACTCGGCAGTTGGTCTGAGGGTGAACAGAAGCACTGGCAGTTGGCAGCCCACGCCTGTCAGTAGGATTTGTGTTGGTACACTCCCAAATTGATGGAGAACATAAAATTAGTATGACTACCTGTGTCATGCTGGCTTGTTTCTGGATATATATATATATACATAGTGTAGTCCACAAGGATTTGGACAGTGACACATTTTTTGTGGATTAGGAATGAAACAATGAATATGAGGTTAAGGGGCAGATTGTCTGCTTTATTTTGTGGGTATTTCCATCCATAGCGGGTGAATCAAGTAGGAAATGCAGCTCTTTTTACACAGCCTCCCCATTTTGGGGGAGCAAAGGTAATTGGGCAGTTGGCTACTGAGCTGTTTCTTGGCCGGCTGTATGCTGTTGAACCATCAGTTTAATGTACAAGAAAACTAACAAATGTTCTAGAGTTGATTCTAGGTGTGGAATTTGCATTTGGAGTCTGTTGAAATTGTCCCTCAACATTTTTACTCTCCAGTTAACCTAACCTGCATGCAGACATGGGGAGAACATGCCAGGATTTGAACCATAGACCTTCTTGCTGTGAGGCAGCAGTGCTACCCACTGCACAAATATGAAATGCATTTCCAGAGATATTACAATTCCAAATACCACTAATCCTGTGGAATGATCTCCTTACAAATCCTTGTAAATCCTTCAGTATAGGCTATATCCCCCCACCCCACCCCCCAAATCTGGAACTTACAATATGTAACTCTTCAATAAATATTTAAATTGTAACTTTTTTTTGTCATGCATTTCTTTTATAGCCTACATCTCAATGCATTAACTACATTTACATTTAGAACTTTACATTCTAAATGTAAATGTAGTTAAGTTAAATATAGGGAGGCAACGCGTTAAGTGGAAAGCCAGACCGACCACAGTTGCCGTCCAGAAACATCTACTCCGATCCAAAGAAATGCTGCAAAACTCATTGAACGGCGCTTCAACTTCCAGCAGGACAATGACCCTAATAACACACTGATAAAGCAAGCAAGGAGTTTTTCAGGGCCAAAAAATGGAATGTTCTTGACTGGCCAAGTCTATCCGCCTGACCTGAATTCAACTGAATATGCGTGCTACTTGCTGAAGACAAGACTGAGAGCAAAAATCCCCCAAAACAAACAGGAGCTGAAGATGGCTGCAGTACAGGCCTGACAGAGCATCACCAGTGAAGATACAGTGCCCAGCGTCTGGTGATGACTATGGGTCGGAGACTTCCGGCAATCATCAAATGCAAAGGATAGGCAACCAAGTACTATATGATGCCTATATGGTTGTAAATTTGTTCAATTACTTTGTGTGTCCTAAAATGGGGGACCATGTTTAAGGGCTGTAACAACAACATGGAACACTGGACATTCATGTAAATACCCTTGAATTAAAGCTGAGTTTTCAGTTTAACCTCATATTCATTGTATCATTTCAAATCTCCTGAAGTACAGAACCAAAAAAAAAAAAAAACTTGTATCACATCTGGAAAATATTCAACTTTAATGATTCCAAAATGACACTTTTCAAATTATACATTGTCATAAATATTCACACCCCTTGTTTTAGTACACTGTTCATGCTCTCTTCACATGAACAGTGAGTTATCTTCTAGTGTTTTATGAGGTGAACATATTGTGGGGACATTTGACCATTCCTACTATACATACAGAATCATATATACAGAGTCCTTCGGATTATTTGGTCTGCACTTGTAGAATACCCTCTTAAATTCAAACCACAAATAAATTTCTATTGGGTTCAAATCTGGAGATTGAGATGGCTATTCCAAATCAATAATTTTGTGGTGAGTTAAACCATTTCTTGGTTGATTTTGAGGCTTGCTTGGGAATCGCTGTCTGATTGTCTGAAAGATCCAGTTGCTGCCAAGTTTGACCTTCCTGGCAGAGGGAACCAGGTTTGGGGCCAAAATGTCCCGGTACTTGCCAAAGTGTATGATTCCATTGACCTTAACCTGAACCTCAGGACCATCATATGCAAAACAACCACATTACATCAAAGATCCACCACATTTCCGCCATAGATATGACGTTATTTCCAGCCTAAGTGTCCTCCTTTCAGTGCCAAACCCACCAGTGGTTCTCCATGGCCAAAAACCTCAATTTTGGTCTTATCTGACCATAATTTCTTGATTGTTCTTAAGAGAATTTTCTTTTCTGGACACTGTTCTAAAAAGTCTATAGGCCTGGGGCAGCATCTGATAGATTTGGCAACTTTTCCCAGTGTGAAGATCTCCTTCTGTGGCCTATGAATTTGTCTTTAACTTCCAAACCATCGATGTGTGTGGGGGGCAGGGTGCACTTTTGTCCTCTACTAGGAAGGTTTACCAGTGTTCTGGTGGTCTTAGACAATTATTTAATTATTCACCCAATGGTGGGAAGTGATATATTTCTTTATTTTTGGCAATTATATACTGATTTTTAAAATCATCTCTACAGAGTTCTTTTGAGAGTTCTGTGACTTATCTTTTTGGGGAAAAAATTATTCTCTGAGCAAATGTGCTGGTATAAAAGAATATAATCTGTTTAGATTTCAAAATAGCTACATGCCTGCATAGTTTATTATATTTAGCTGTCTTACCCTGAATGGCGGAGTCAGAGCTTTATTTGAGGATGTGCCTCATTGGTCTGTCGGTCTGAATGGGAGTATTACAGATTCTGAAAGTATTTTTACTTCCTTGTTTTTTTCGATTGTTCATTTTTTGCATTTATTTTATTTCCATGCATGAAAACCACTTTCAGTTATTTGTGTCAGTACAGTACAGAGAAAGGGATTTCACATCTGAGTAGATCTCAAGCTGTTTGCAGTGCCAGTCTCTCAGAGAAAAGGAAATAGGCATGTGTGAACTGTGCCTATGAGGACAAAATGGCACAGCCATTTACATTTCAGTAAGAACTGAAAACAGCAGGGAAACAAACCAAAAAAGAAACAGAAAAAGTATTCATCTGAACCAGACTCCTCGTGGAACCTGCGTTCGGTGTTGGGTTGGGCCTAGTGTTTTATTTGCAGGCATTGGAACTGAAAGGGTTCTGGAATTCAGGTAACACCAGGTTTTTTCTAACACTGTAAGTGTTCTGTTTTACATGCTGTGCTTGTCCAGTGTCTGGCGGAGTCACAATAACACATGACATTCACATTTTTAAAAACTCACTTTTTCCCCCTCTGTGTAGCAACATAACCTTTTCGTCATAGTAACCAAGTACAAAGGAAAAGAACAAAATGTTCTGTCATCACAGTCCCAAGGATTCTCTTTGAACATTTTTATTGATTGCTTTGACCTCTACATTTCATTCCATTATTTGAAAAGGGGTTCTAACTTTGGCAGACTCAGACAGAGGTGAACTTTCAATACGAAAAGGTAGTAGAGAAAAAAAAAACTTGAGATGTTTCTATAGTTCAAAGAGTTTTTTTTTTTATGATTTAAAAGGGCATTTTTAATTCCTTTTCTCAGTTCATGTTCCGAAGGCCTGGAGAAATGTTTTCCGTTTATGCAACAGAAATCATAAATATGAAGCAATTTTTCTTTTAAACAGCAAAAAACCACAGCAGTGTCTCCCACACGTGCTGCGTTTTAAAAGGTACTTAGTGCAATGTCATTGTCTGACAGATCGTTGAGTAGGTTATATTGCTCATGAGGCCAAACCACAAAACGAAGACCGATAGCCTAATTATTCTCTGAGAATGCAACCAAAGTAGAACACTTCTGTTCTAGGGTAAATTTCCCTGGCAGAACGCACCCCTTCGACACACAGCTACCACCACGGACTTTATACAGGAAAACAAACAAATAAAAATCCTTGAGACTGTTAACCACAATTTTCTTTGCCTTCAGTGAAAAGTAGGCCCCTGCATTTCATCCCCATGTGAGATCTTAAACTTTAATTGGAAGTGATTATGCATTCAAGTCTCAAGCATCTTTGAATAAAAAATAAAAAAAACACAACTACAAAAAACAAACACCTGTTGGAAGCATGCACACGTCCCCGCGCTCCGCAGTTAAAGCTGCCACGGCTCTCTGTATCAGGCTGGGGAGAGAGAGAGAGGGGAAGGCAGGCCCCTATGTGCCAATGTGCCTGGTGGGAAAAAGCTGGGGGGAAAAAAAAATCACATCCGCTCTTATGCTGATTTGACACAAAAAAGAGGGTTTTCTCCCCCCTTCTCCTTTATATATCCACTGTAGAATGTCCGCTGAGGATTTTGGCGTTTCCATTTATTTATGTTCAGATGATGGTTCATACACATTTGTTATGCTCTTCTCTGAACTTCAAAGAGAATGTAAAATGCCTATTATGCTAATCCTTGGCCTGTTGTGTAATAGACGGCATGCGCATTAATCCTTTACAAAGCGTTCTTCGCTTCCTCCTGAAAACGGCTTTAAAAAAAACAACACACACATATACATATATAAAAGCACATTCACCCCCCCCATTTCCCTAGTTGAGACCGACTTTGAATAACATTGCAAACTGAACTAATCGACTTTCTTTGCTTAACAGTTCATCGGGTTTTTACTTCTTATTGGACAATGACATGAAGTACAAATTTTCACTGGAAATGAAGGAGAGGTGACAGCGAATTGTCTGGGGTGGAGACCGCGCCCTGAAAACACAAACGTGCACAACCGAGCATCGCGGCGCAAAGTCCCGGCTGCGCTTCAGGACGACTTGACGAACGCCACCTTGAAGCTGTGCCTCTTCTCTTCCTTCCCGTTATCCGTGCAGTCGGCTGCGGCCGTGTCCTGCTCGCCGAGCTCGCCGGGCTGTGCCGGCGTCTCCTCTTCCGGCTCCGGCTCCGGCTCCGGCTCGTCTGCGGCACCGCCCGACTCGGGGCTGTCCTCTTTCCCTGGCTGGGCCGTGCTGTTGCTCTCTTCCGGCAGGTCAGGCTGTGCAGGTGGCAGGAGAGAGAGAGAGAGTGAGGACTAACCACACCGAGTGCCTGGGGTAGGACTCTAAACCCAAAACAGGGCACGTCAGTGACTGTTACCACAGGGGGTTCCAGAACTGGGTAATTATGCACCTCATTGCCCCTCACACCCTCAGTCACAGTCAGGATTAGATACTATGGAGGCAGCCTTTCCAAACCATTCCTCAGACTGTGTATGCTACAAACTGATTACAGCCTGCACCTTTCCTGCTAGGCTGAAGCCTGACAATTCTGGGGTGGCAACACAGTACAATGCTTAGGGAACTCGGCACTTGTGGGTGCAATTCCCAACTGGGGCACCGCCAATGAACCCCCAAGCAAGGCACTCAACCGGAATTGCTTCAGTAAAATATCCAGCTGTATAAATGGATTGTGTGCAAAGATAATTGGTCTAACTTACTCTGGATAAGAGCATTTGCTTAGTGCCAAAATGTAAACGTATAATGTAAACCACCTTAATTAATAATTAATAGTTTACTACAATGTGCCCATCCGCAAGTGATCCCCCACCATAGGTGCTCGAAGTCATGTGACTGTGTCAGCCCTTGGGGTGACATGGTGACAAGGTGAACGCAGTTCAGCTCACACTCACCTCAGTGAAGCCCAGACCGCAGTGCCTCCTGTTTCTGCCAGAAAGCTTGTCCTCCATGCCCTGCTGATACTGGTGCTCCAGCTCTGTGTTGATCTTCTTATCCTCTGCTCCTGGTGGACCAATCAAAAATGAGCACAACTGTCTGACAAGTTTTCAACAAAGGGCACACAGAGAAATAACATAACATGACACAACATAACATAATGATCAGAACAGGCCATTCATCCCAACAATGCTCGCCATTTTCCTGACTAAATTGTACCTAGTGCTCGGATATCCTACAGACTAGATAGCATCTAACACCGTATCAATCCTGGTCTTGAAAATCCCCAGAGTTTCTGCCTCTACTACCTGAACTGGCAGGCTATTCCACACATTAACTACTCTCTGTATGATCTCTTGGTGATCCAACCCAAACCACCACATCACCCCAGTGTCACTGCACAGCGCAGAAAGTGACACATTCTTCTGGTGGAAAAATCAACTGCAACAGTGAAATCAGTTTCCTTCTGCACACCATGGCAGGGGATATGATTGGTTTAATGAGCTAAACACCAAAGTCCCCATTGAATGGAACTAATCACACCGTATTCATACACCCTTAAGCTAGTTCTGTTCCCCTTTTTTCAAGGAACCAAGGTCGATGGACAAAACACTAAGACACACAAACTCTTTAATAAGACAAGTGTTTGCTTCATGAAAAAAATCTACTCTCAGGAAATATTCCCCCATGTGAACAGATGAGTGCGCAGTACCATGGGCAACATTTCAAATGCAGTAGGGAAAAGTTTTCTTTTCTTTTTTTTTTTTTTTACCTGATCGGAAGTGCGAAGTTGACTTGTGATCGCCGATCACGAGGCGTCCCGTATGCTCCTTCTAGGGTAAGAATAAATTAATATGCAAACACTGTGACTTGCGTTGCGATGGCTTAGAAAAGCCTGACGCGTGCGATTATTGCACGGCTCTTTGTTAATCAGCCCTCACAAGTTGTTTCACACATGCATGATTAAGTATACATGACTGGAAAATGCTGTTTAAGGGAACAATAATTAGCACGCCTTATGTTCTATAAACGGTGGGTATTTACAATATCTACAGTGGTTTGGGCTTTTGTATGCATAAATGAAGCTACATTTCCTTGGGCTTATTGTTAGATCTAACAATTTATTTAACTTGAAGAGCCTCTCAGCAACACCTTTCATGTAAAATTAAAGCACTATAGTCTCAAGGCTTGCGAGAACACCGAGAAAGCAGTTTCTCTTGCCGTGTCTACTAAAATAAAATGAAACATTGATGAGCGGAACTGGCAAAGGCTCACAATTCGCTTTGCGCATGCGTTAGCGCACACCTAAAGTGCTCAGTTTGGCTTAGTCCATTACACATCGAAGCTAGAATCTGAAACAGTGTATGCGACAGGGAACAGAGATTTAAATATCCCAAACGTCCCACCTTTGCTGCGCCCATCAGCCGTAGAAACTTTTGTTTTCTCTCGTCGTTGCCCAAATCTGCATCCTCCCAGGTGTTGGCTCCTTGCTACAGAGGATACAGTAAAGCGTTGCGCTTATGGTGTAGCTTCAGCACATGTTCCTTTTCATAGAGTAACGTTACAGTTAGTTAAGAGTACATCGCTAGTTAACCAGTAGACGATCTGGTGGTTGCTAAATAACTTGAATAGCATTAATGTAGGCTAAACTGCCACGTCAAGCAAGATACTATTCTTGCAATCAGTTTGTAGCTAATAGCTACTCAGTCCTCAATGAAATGCTCTGCAGATAGCAATAATGCAACGAACAAACATAATGTAATAGCTATCAATAACCAAAGTATCCAGTTTTCTCTGCTAGCCCTAGTTACTGTTCATAGTATCAACTGGCCCGTGCTTGAGAAGTTGCAACGAAAAGGGAACGTTCACTAGCTAACGTTAGCTAGCTAGCTAGTCAGCCTCACGTAATAGCTTTCAATCGTTTGTTACAGAAGCACTCCAGTCAGTGGTCGTCCAGTGAAATGCGACCCACAATCACATCAGACATAAAGCCATAAATGACAACACGGAATAAATACAGTAAAACCTGCTAGCTCTCTATATTTATGTAAAATCAGTTCTTATTGGTAGCTAACGTTAGCTAACTTAGCCAATTTAATCTTTGACAAAGAAAATGGCAACTGTGGCCTTGGCTGCTGCACGATAAACCGCTATCATTTTGTTAAATGAAATAAAAAGAGTACTTCATTTGGAGACGCTGGTCTTTTTGTTCCATGCTGTCGGTCCTCAGCGGAACTCATTTTAATGTCACGGTTGGTGCTATTTTCCTCAACAAGCTGGCTAATTTTTCCAGGAGTTTGTTTGTTCACCGAGCTTGATTTGTAAAGACCCCAGAATATTGCACTGTGGGATATGTAGTACAAAAGAACGCCATTTCCCAGGCATCATTTCCCAGTAGATTTTTTGAAAGAGCTAAGCGCCAAAGTGAAAACAAGCCCGACGCTGGACAACTTTAAAATGTATGTTCGTGTTGCCGGGTATCAGCAGCTCTACATTCTTTTTTGCCTCGGCGTCCTCTCACAATTCAAGGTAACCAAAAGTGCGTGTCAGCCCAAACAGACTAATAATACCTTTAGAGAAGTACTTTTTTAGAGAAGTAATTTTTCCAGCAGCATGACTTATATCTGGTGGAAATTCCAGCCTGGACAGATTACCTGTTCAATTTAGGCTCTCCAAGGAAATTCGGCCGAACTGCATATCTTTGGACTGTGGAAACTAGAGTACCCACGCGGAGAGAACATGCAAACTCCTCACAGAAAGGCCCCTGAGCGATTTGAACCGCGAGCTTTCTTGCTAAAACGGCTCTATCCACTGCATCACTGTCCTACCCACAACCTGTGCTCTTTCTCCCAAATTAATTTGCTAGAGCTAAACTGAAGTAACTAAACAGCTGGTGATGTAGCAGACACGCTGCGGGAAATGTCGAAAGCAGAGTTATCTGAATGGTATAATAACAGAACGACGGACACCGATGCAGATGAACTATTTATTGTCCGGCGTCTTCTAAATCCGCTGTTCCAGGATGGTCCACTGTGTCCCCAGTTACAGGCATCTTCTAGTCCGGTTTCTAGACAATGGTCTGTGGGGGTCCCGGCTCCATGCATCCCCTGAAGAGATTTGCCAGGCAAAAGCATACAAACCAACAAAACCCTGGAACCTAGCAGAACATATAGGCAGTGTTTGTCTTTGTATATTACAGACAACACCCCAATATCTGGCTGAGTCCAGACCCTAGACTGTATAAAAATACAGACACACCTCATAATAGTAGTATCTCTGAACCAATCAGGCAGGGGTTCACATCGCACCCTTGGGGAAATTAATGTCACTGTACCTTGTTAACTGGAGAAAGGATAATTAAGCCTAGAGGCTACTACACCTGGTATCAGTTTCAACAAGCTGCTGTCTAATGAGCTACTAAACAGTGATAACCTGTTCTTGTCAAACTTTCAGATGATACCTACCTGTGGGAGAAGTATCACAATACAGCATGATGGGAGCCTTCCAGCACATTCCTTCTACTTGGGACCAAGGATGACTTTGACATCCAGAGGTGCTTATCTGTTTCATTTACTGCAGTATTTAAACAACACAAGATGTCCACATTTTAATAATGTAAAAGCTGACCCCACATTACGTGGTTGATGATAGGTTTTTTGTGCAAGTTTGTGATTCTTTCAACTTCCATGGCCACTATGTGCTTTTGAATCACACATTATACCACCAGTCCATTTAGGCACACACGTGCAATTAGGCTGTGACCAGGCTATTGTACTGACCAACAGAAAATGCTACAATGGAAAAAAGGAAACATCTGTTGAAACCAGAAGGAGAAATCTACACCCGCGAGTGCCATTGGTTCCATAAAGACACTGAGGAGCCGGGTGTGGAAATGGACATGCTGCATGTTTTCGCTTGAGCGGCTCTGTCTTCCATCTCCAGTCACAAGTTACTGGCTCGGGAGTAGTGCTGTGTCTTGATTCAGCTGGACATCTGGATTGTGCAATGATGTGTGCTCCCCCACGTGTCACTCAACACGCCTCCGTGGCAACAGGACAGACAGCCTGAGCAGAGATGGGTTGGCACTGAATAGACCTGCTGTTTGGTGGTTCCAAGTTCCAGGTTCCAAGGCTGGTGTCACGGGAGTGTGTGCGTCGATCTATGGGGGGATGGTGGCCTACGTACACCTCAGATTATAAGTCTGCTCTTTGTTCCTTCTCTTTCTGTGGGTTTCAATAACATCTATTTATAGCCTCTTTATGCAGTGTGAAATACAAGATGGGAGTCTGGGAAAAGACCTGTCTAGTGTCTGGCTGGAGGTCGGAGAAGCCATGTATGAACTGCTTGGCAAAAATGATTATTTGTGGTTATTCGTATTATAAAAACACCATAAATTTATCATCATTAGTCTCCGAGTGTGAATGTTGAGATTAACTTAATTTTAACTGGCCAATGAAAGCTACTGTTGTGGTATAGCAGACAGCAAACCGCTTTGTCTTTTTTGGAAATACTTTATTAAAAAATGTATGGCAGATATAAATGACATCTTACTGATGATATTTGGATATTGATATATTCATAATTCAGTCATAGTTATGTTACATTATATACTTTGGCTTTTCTAGTTTTGGTAGTGTAACACTTTGTGAGACTGTAATCTCTTGGAGTGAGGATGGGGGAGAGATTGGGGAAAAATATCAACATATCACCCCAGAGTGCAATGTTGTAAATACAACTATCTCTTTGGTTCATTAGTGTTTATGTAAATTACATTTAAATTAATCAACAAATACATTTCCATAATTAACTCAGAATGAAAGTCTGGAGATATTGAAGGTTTTGATCATTATGTGGTTTCGGAATAGCATTCATTTAATTTCTCTTATTAAGAGTTAATTAGACTTTCCCTGTTAACTTAAAGCAAGTTATTAGATCTAGACTAAATGTTGATGAAATTCAGAGGAACAAGTATGAAATTTAGGTCAACTAATGGGAGCACAATGTCTCACTTTACAAGTCTAGATGGGAGTAGGTTAATTAACATGCATGAAAATGGTGATTCAGTAAATTACCTAACATCTTTTCTTTAAAAAATGACAGTTGTTGCATTTGGTACAGAAACCTTTGAGCAGGTTAGTGTGTGTGTGTGAGAGAGAGAGAGAGAGAGAGATAGTGGGAAAGAAAGAGTGATTGTATTTGTGAGTAGAGTGTTAGTAGAGAAAGAGAGAGACAGAGAACAAGAACCTTTCAATTATAGCCGAGTGGAATATTTTTGCAGATTGAGAAATTTTAACATTATCTGCCTGCCTTGTTTTCCCTTTAAGCAGAACACTTTTGAGATGTTTTTTATCCGCAAAGGCCAGTTTTATGTACATTGCTCTTTTCATATTTCATATAGTCTATTCTACAATCTACGTAAGGTTACATAGACCGTGTAATTGTATGTGCGAATGGTGAGTTCATGTAACAGTACGCACCAAACACATTATATAGATTCATATTAATATAACTGCATCCACTTTTAGTGGTTATATATTTCTCTGATGACCGTCAGATAAACACATTTTAGATTTAATGAAATTTTAGTTCTGTCCTAAAGTAACAGTCACGTTGCACAAGTGTTGCATTTTCTGTACACACAGTAATAACAGTCAAGTTTAAAGCATTCTACATTTAATTCACTATGCAAATATTAAATATTTATCTTTCGGGAACCCCAAAATAGCGGGGCATTTTAACGGTAGTATTTCACTAGACTTGTATTTGCCACATAAAGGAGTTTTTGTGCTCTGAGATTTCAAGGTGCCAATGGAATGCTCACACAGCATTCACAGTAATAAATCATATAAGGAAAATGGAATGCAATTATACCTGCCAGGAAAATTAACTAAGACCTTTGTGTGTGTGTGTGTGCGTACGTGCGTGTGTGTGTTTGATGGTTTCTGAATTTTCCTGTGTTTTGTGTGTTCAGGATTCTTTCCGTGTTCTGTATAAATTCATAGCAGTGGAGTCTCACACTGGCATTTGTTATTTGTTGTGTGAGAAATAGTGGCCATATGAAGTACACCGTTTTCATTTGATCACATCTGAAAGCAGAAAGGTTCATTTATGTATCGGTGTACAAACCAACACCTCTCCCTACATTCCATATCTGTGTACACTTCGTATTGCAGACTTTCTTTACAATTGTATGTCGTGTGCTGTTGAAGGCCCTTCATTAAGAACACAGATCAAGGAGCAGTTGTTTCAGTATTTCAGCCGGGATATAAGGAAAGAGCATTTCATGAGGAACACTTTTCTTTTGATGTGAGGCTAAATTAGAATGAGCTCAGTTAGAATGACCACTCATCAGTGGTCCTACATTCTGACACCAATCTATCACTGCGTTTTATAAATATCTCCCACTGTGACCTGCTTCTTTTCAAGAGCAAGACATCTTTATCATGTATTTGTTTGATTTAAGGATCCAGTTAGGCACTATTTCTGACTGTAGGATTTTCAGTAAAGTTTACCATGTTACAGTTAAGTAAACAAGATGTGGAAAAGTTATTTTGAGACTTTTAATTATAAGCAACCCGCTCAAGTGCCTAGGCCTTTTTGCCGGCATTTCTTTATTTATTACATTTGTAGTTTTTTTTTTGCGTAATATGTCTGGAGTTGTGTCCAATCAAAATTTCTTTTTAAAGATGAAATGCACTGCACACATGCATCCTTGAACACACAGGGGCAATTACATGTAGCCTAATTAAAATGCCCCGGAGTCTTAAAAGTGACAAAATGTCATAATTAACTGTTTGTTCCCACTGGCAGTTTAGAAAGTAACCTCCTCTGTTTCCTGCCACTTAATGGGGGGCAGTTTGTCATTTTCTGTGCTTTACTAGTCTTCCTAGCGGTGTTAAAAGTAACTGGAGAGGAAATCATCAGTTAACAACCAATTCCTGGTATAAGCTTTGCTATTACAAAAATCAGCCTAATTGAGTTCTTTCTTCAGTCTGGTAAATATAATAGCTTAATATCCTTTATTGTATACAGTTATTATCCTTTATGCATTCTCTCTCTCTCTCTCATTGATGTCATGGGCAGTCTATTTTGGGGTCGTCTATTCTGTGCGTATTTTAGGCTCCTCAGGTAAAACTGTTTCAGCTATGGATAAGCCTTTATTTCATGTACACTGGTGTCATCGGTGCTTTGACGGTATACTGCAAAAATTAATATATTCTTTGAAAAAAAAAATCTGCATAATTCTGACTTAGTGCACGTAAAAGTGATGTAAGATTCCACACTAAGATGGTCTCATACAATGGAGAGTGTAGGGTAACCGTAAGGCAGACTAATGTATACACTGAATAATGTGCTGTTATAGCCTGTTTACTGGCTCCCTTGTAGTCACACCAAATCACACGGCTGTTTCTATATTTCCTTTGACAATGTACTGTTCCCCAATTAAACACAGAGAAGGAGAGAACACATGTTAATTTAATGTAACAAAAATGTTGATTTCCATGCGCTTGGCCTTAAAATATTAATGGGGCAGACTTGCATTTTGAGGCGCATCAAAGCATGCCCGTGATATGCAAATGTGACTGCACCCTCCCAGGCTAGGCCGACGCTCTCCCGGCCTGGAGAGGCTTTCAGCTCTGCGCGTTTGCAGACGCAGCCCTTTCTGCGGAACGCCAGCCAGCCTGGAGCGGGCTGAGAGCGGAGCGCTTAAGGAAGACAAAATGCACTGAAATGTTTGCAGAAGGGAGATCATTTCAGCGGTGTTGAGCGAAAGGCTATTGAATCCGCCGAGAGATTCGGATTGCGCGTTCATGAATGCACCCCACGAAGGAGTGCAATATGAAGGACCAAAAATGAAAAAAGTGACAGATTATTACGTATGTCAAATAACTGTGCATGCAAGTATGCAGTGCATCATGCACAATAAAACCAATCTTTTTTATTTTTAACTGGAGTGCATGGGATGTTATTTAAGCCACAACTTTATTATATGTCGAGGGTAAAAAAATTGGACAAATCTTGATTGCAGTATTTGTGACATGTTCCTTGTTTACTTACTTGCCATCAAAGGTAGAATGATTCAAAAGTCAAATTCTCAAAGATATGAAATTAAGAAATTGTTAAAATTTCAAAAAGATCAACAATAATTTATATAGGGGGTGTTTGAATGCATATTACCGGAAATGAATGCAGCACTATAACAGGAACATGACATCAAAATGACTACTTTAGTCCTCAGATCACATTATGTATATTTGTTTATGGTCTTAAAACAATCAGCTTTACACTGTGTACATCTGATAAAAAACAATTGCTTATTTGCTCAACTGGATATTCCACCAAAGCAGTGGATTTAAATACCTGGCTTAAGTGTAAAATGACAGAGTTACACTTGAGGTTTGTACCCACACCTTTTGAGTCTTAAGCTCAGCTAACCAATTATACAGCCAAGCTGTAAGTGTGAACTCAAACTGTTTACCAACACCGTACATACATTTAGCTGTTTATCAAACACTGTTATCCAGAGCGACCTGCCAGTATGATGCATAATAAATGGTTAAAGCCAACATATAATAAATCAGTGATTTTTAAAAATTTTATTATGAACAATTGTTTGAGAAATTTAGCTCACCCCTTACTGTGCTTCTGGGGTGAAAAAAAAGCATACTTTTCACTTAAAATCTTTTTTCTTTTCATTAGGTAGGTTTGACTATATCTGATTAAGCTGGCCAAACTCAGTTACGTAAATTCATGAAATGAAATTTCCTTAGGTTGATTCATCATGTACATGAGAGGTGTGTTTATTTCACTTGTGGTGCATGCTGTTTTGTTTTTGGGTTACCCTGGGTAGGATGAGTGGGTTTGATGATATGATGGCTGCGTGCTTCTATTCTCAAAGCACCGAACAGATGGTATAAGAGAGACACTTCTGTCTTTGTCTGACGTTGAGAGTCTGGATAATTGCAAGTTCACAGTAACATTTATATCAAGAATTACGGAATATCATTACAAAATTGTTGCTTGAGTGTGAATTGAAGTAATTAATTTTGAGTTGTATCCACTGAAAAAGTCAAATCAAATGCCTTATCAGGAATGCAATATTCTAGTAGCCTTTACTTGAACCCATAATTTATTTTATATTTAAGGCAATTGGTTTCCTCGTTTTTTGTAGTGAAGCCATCGTGTCAGACAGTGAATAGTTGCATAATTGAATAAGGAAACATTGAGAGATTAATAAACTGCCACGGTGTGACACAGAATGACAATACCTCCCTCTGCAGTGTTGCTGGGATCGATAGAGGAGTGTGTTCTTCCTCGGTCCGTCCCCATAACCTTTATAGGAACACCCTTTTTCCCGTCGTCCTGCGACTGATATAGCAAAAGCTTGTGGGTAATAACGGTGGCATATCACTAAGACTGAAGACATTCGATTTTAAAATTGACCATAGGATAAAAAAGTTTAGGAGTTTCGCGTGGTTTTTCTGTCAAATGGTCGCATCCTGTTTGGTCCTTTTTTTTTTGTTACTGTCACCCAATAAAGGGGCCTGAAAAGAGATGGAACCACTGGATATGATATAAAGAGCACAAGATACATTTGGACAAGGCAATGGTAGAGCAGGAAATCTCTGTTGTTAATATATGTTCTCATAGCTGTAGCAGTGGCTATTGCTTCTCGAAGAATCATTAACAGAATGTTTGATATTAAAAACAGATGCGTGAAGATGACCATGTGGAACTAATGTATCTGGATGACAGCGCGTGCAGGAATAGAGTTGCCTAGCTTAGCGCAAGTCCTTTTAATCTTAAACACTTCACTCCATACCGCACGCAACTCGTCCAGGCACACATACATGCACACGCTCACGCGCACACGTTGTTTTATGTGACGGTAGGCATAATTAATTGCTTCGTTAAAAGAACAAAATATTTTTAAATGTGTGTCTATGGCCTGACTTATTTTATTTGTGATGAAAATACACGGAAGGACCATTTGCATCAAAATGCATTCATCGAATAAAAAAAAATCAGTCTGGCCCCGCATTAATATATACTTAAGTTATACTGTTAGTGTCTATAGTTAGATAGGCTACCAGGTATTTGTATAAACAGTGACTGCACAGACATAATCGTTTTTCAGAAGTTGTTTTGCCTAATTTTGGTGACGAACGAGAAGTTTTATATGCATACATTGGCATCTTCGCCTATTGTGAGCATGTGTTTCAGCGTTGTTGTTTAAAGCGTACATATTCACCCTCTTTAATATATTGATTAATTTAAAAAAAAATCTAACAAAAAAAAAAACATTAAATATCTTCAAACACTGTCCGAGATATCAGTAAACCCCACAATAAACTGTCGAATTTAAGAACTCCGCACGATTAGGTATCGCCTGCGAAATGATAATGCCAATATATTCAGAAACGTGGAAAAAATTATATATACTGTTAAATGGTCAGGGATACCCACGCATTCTCACACGTGTTAAAGAAGCCTGTATATTTTCCGTCTATAACGATTGTGATTGGATATGAACCTGTGTGAAGTCGAGGACTGAAATGAAATTTAATGTAATTTTATACAATTTTTTACACGATTTCCTAACCGATTCGCTGTATTATTTTTAGTTTATGACTGTTTTGTCTATTCGTATTCTTTATTGTCCTGATAGTATTTACTTTTGAACAACTTTCTATACTGTACGATGAGCTGCATGAACGTAGAATACATTTTATTTTGTGACGAGCATGTGGTAATCCATTTAAAATGTCTACTCTGAAATAATTTGACGTAAATTCCATGGTACACAGCTACCGCACCAACACTTAAGATTTAAGAAATATAAACATTTGAAGGCAATTCTAAAGTTCATCGATGGGTGGCGTATGAGGCACGTATTAAGATAAAGTATACCTTTTATCGATACTGCACCTGAGCACATTTGGAAACTAAGGCAAGGAATTTGTTTGGCCAAATATGGGCTTCTCTTGTAAAGTAGGAAAATATACGATGTTCTGTGTAAAGTCATTGTTTACATAAGTTTTGCCATAAAGTTTAAACCTTTAATTGCATGTTTTTTGAATGAGAGTTTAGCTGATATGCATATCCTCTCAGGTTAGGTTCTTTGTAATAGGTTACACATACACAGCACGATTCGTCCATGTGGTTATATATTCAACCGAAATTAAGCTGTTATTCGCCAATTATTATGTAAATATTGAATTTTACAATTGAGGTTTCACTATGCATCACCCGAGTGTATACAATCTGTTTAAATTGCAGTACAACAGGTAATTTAATTAATGTAGAAACTTACCTTAGAAAGAGCAGTGTTTTCCAAAATTACTTCAGACTTTATTTTTCTTTTAAATCATGTCGAATTGATTGCTTACAGCGCAGTAGGTTTATGGTAAATGATGTGTCATTGTACACTAAAGGGAGTACTGTTGAAAAATCCACAATAGTCCCTTTATAAGAGCTTATGTTCAGGCGGAAAGTGGAGGAATAAGTGATCCTTATGGAGATGTCGTTGTGTCAATCCCAGAATGAATATAGGTGAATTTATAGCACTGACAACCCCTTCAATTACTAGTGACTGTAAAATAATAAACAACTTGCATTTTTTCATTTTTGTAGAGGTTCATTGGAGCTCTCTCTGCTCACCCCGCCGCAACTTCTAACAACTCCAGGAATTTTATATAACGTTTTAGGGAAACTTTTTAAGTGCAAAAGGTTTATTGCCTTGAAGGCAATGCTCTATTTGAATTATTCATCTTCTCTTTGGTGTAGACAGAATATAGGGATGAAGATGTGACGTAAGGATATGAGTTTCTCAGGAACAAAGGGAATGTAAAAATGAAAGAGAGACAAGAGCCAGGCAGATGTGATGAGATGTTCTGTAAGGGTATCTGTTTTGGTACTCCCTCCCTCCATCCTCTTCTCGTTCTCTGCCGCCCTTCTCTCTCTCTCTCTCTCTCTCTCTCCCTCCCCTCTCCCTCTCTCCATCCTCTCCCTCTCCCCTCAGCCCTGTGTGACTCTTCTGTTCACTAACAGCTTTTCCTACCGCAGCTTGCCCTTCCATTGTAAGTACGAACATTCTATTATCAGCAGAGATTCAATTGATCGATTGTTGTCTGGAATCTTGTTTGAACGATCTGATTTTTGGTGGAGCCTGTTATGTTGTTATGCGTGCTTTGCTATGGATGGGATAAAAGTTGGCATTGCATGTTTTATTTCCGGAAAAAATGTATTTTGATGTAATTTCCAACTTTTGTCTTCACTTCCTAATTTACCCTTGAGGTGCCTCGAGACCTACAGCAAAGTGTAAACAGTTATATATAAAGTATGATACAGTACACTTTACACTGACAGCGCATTTTACCCATTTTAGTGTAGTATGAACTGTGTTGGCGTTTAATTCATACTGAAGGTTTTGCGTTGTAAGGTTCAAGTTCAAAGTTGAAGCTATGCTCATTTGCAGAGATTAACAGTTTTAGCAACGCTTTAAATTGACTTGTTTTCAGCCTGAATTACTTTTCCCACCGATTCGCCATTCCATTATCGGCAAAAAATGAAATAAAATAAAATAAAATAAAATAAATAAATAAAGTCCAGGTTCTTAAAACACTCGTAAGTGATTGGCTTTCAAGTACTGAACAGGATTTAAGATCTTGTTTTAATGTGTCTTCTGAATTGTGGTATCACCTGTAGCCTATGGCTCTTTGATGGAAGGAAAGCTTTGAGCGGTGGAATTTTTAACACTAACGATACACCTTTTAAGAACTGCATTTCTCATGCTGTTTGGGGAGTTCTAATGGAATCCCTGTATCTGTTCGCGTTCACGTGTGCTAATCACTCTACATTGTTAATTAATGTAAACGCTTTTGTTATCGGATATGGTATATTGGTGCGTTGGTCTTCTTAGGTATTTACATCAGTTTAACATGCGTTTGAACAAATGGGACGATAAGTGGGGACAATGTTTTTCTGATGTCCTGAATTTTATTGAACACTGCACTTGAAGTGGCAAAAACGTGGTAATTCCGTTACGCACATCTGCTACCCATTTAATAACATTTTCGTCATTTTAATCCAGCATACATTAAATAAGACAAATGGGGCGATGCTGATTAGCTAAAATATATTGTATAGTGTTTCCCTTTTATTTCTGGTGTTTCAGAATATATATTTTTCATAATTAATATTTCATGCATTGTTATTGTTACGCAGGTGAGGTTATGATTAAACAAGCGTATCAAACCATTGCACGTTTTGGGTATTAACACTGTTAAATCATGAACAATCCTTGACACTTGTGTTTCTGTAAAATGTCTTTGAGTTAAACAATTGCATGAATCCAGACAGTGTTTGACTGTGGTCTGGGCAAAAAGGGAGGAAATAGTTACTAAAATATGGCCAAACTATGTACATAGTTTATAACTAATATATTATTTTAAAAGCCTTTATAAATGTAACAAGTGTAATCTGCGCACGTTTCACTCATTTCCTGAATTATTATATTTAAAACACGATAATAAAAAAGGCCTATAATAATCAATTTATGGAAAATCCATTCATCATTGACGATGTCTGTTATTACTGAACTGTCTGCAAATTAAAACACTTGATCCTAATAGAACTGTTTTTTTGTTGTTGATAAGTTACAACTGTTGAGATTTAGCAATTATTTGAATATTATTGACGCTGTTTTTAAAAATTTTTATTTTATTGTTATACGCTACGAAGTATACCTTAGAAAGTAGTCAAATGATGGTAAATGCTGTGTGATTTCTAAAAATCTCATCTGGCAATATTAAAATAAAAATTTGAAAAACAAAATATGCTTTATCCACAATTGAATAGACGATAAAAACGATCTTATTCAAAAGCCTTGAGTGCATGTCAGTGACTTTAGTTGGCCCTGAAATAGTCTAGCAATTGCATTAAGCTTGTGTCCCCTGTTTTTATCGTAATGCTCTAGAATTGTTGTTTCTCTAATAGTGACGTGCTTGATGACTTGTGTCAAGCTCTCCATCACACTTTGATTCCTATTCATGCGACCGAGCAGTTCCCTCAAGCTCACACGAGGACAGACCCAGGAGCGTTAAGCTTCCTTTATCTTCGCTGTTAATCCTTCGTAAAAGAAAAGAAAAAAGCACAAGGCGGCCAGTGTGCTTTTCGAACACCTCACGCTTCGTCGTTAGTCTTCATCGCTGTGTAGAACATTTATTCGAATAGAGTTGATGTCTGGTAGTGCTAACTACTATATAGCGTAGTCATCTGACAGAACACACGATTTATTGATTTTTTTTCCAGTAGCTTATCTCTGATGCGGTTCATTCCTTTCGCTGCACGTAGTGTTACAAATAAGACATTTTCTTTGCACGGTTCAAGTTTGATGTTGTAACAATTGCTCTTTGTTTATTTCGTGTTAGTTGTTGACTGCCATCGTCACAGCCGACTGTAACTTTTTGTATTATCAAAGGCAATAACACACCACATCAGTACGAACCTGTGCGTGAACTTTAGCTCATCCGGCGTTTAAGGCATATTTTAAAAATTATTTTGAATTTAGGTCAGCATGATCGTTCGTCGTCAATCGTGTCTAATTTAAGTAGCTTTCAAATACGTTTCCTTTTTAGTATTCTTTTTATGTTGTTTCCTCTCTTTGCTGTATTCACCCTGATCTCTGTTGCTCCTTCTCGTCTACACAAGCGTCCTCCACCGCCCCCCCCCTCTCTCTCTCTCTCTCTCTCTCTCTCTCTCTTTCTTCCCTCTCTTGTCTGGGAGGGGAAGCCCTGCCTCCCCGCCTTCCTCAGATCAATGCCCTGGCCACTCACTTTCTGATGTTGCACGACGGGAAATGCTTTGAATACTTGCGACATGGCCGCTCACATTGATTGCCAAGATTGACAGCAGTAACCATCGCTTCCCTTGTGTTTCAGAGAGAAGGGAGATAAATAAGATAGACAATAACAAAAGCTCCTCGCAGTTTTGACAGTTAAACTTCTACGAAAGATCGGGAGTCTTTCTCCATGGCCAGTGGAACAACCAATAGACTTTAGTTTATTTTTCCCTCTTGCAGTGCTTTTTTGAAATTATAATAACCCAAACGGGATATCGTAAGGACCTGCATTTGGCTTTGCTTGACTGGCTACAACAAGGTAACCGCAAACGATCGGAGTCCGCTGTTTCGTGGTTTGATGCCGCATTTACTGGTAGCCTACTACGTTTTGTTGATACAGTTTTTTTGTGCTTCGTAACAGTATTGACAGTCATCGCTGTCAATAAGCTGATTTGTTCTGTGTGCGTGTTCTCTTGCTTGGGCAACTGACATTTGAATACATTAGGCTACTGTTAGCTACATTAAATGTTATTTTACTTTTTCGAATTAGGCAATATTCTTTTTATAATTTATAGCGTTTCGCCAGAGACGTTCAACAGTAGCTTGTATCGTGTAACAATAAAAGTAATGCCTCTTATTTGAACATATGGCATGGTTTCGATCATGGAAAACGTGATGATTTAGGCTATTAGGCTACTTCTGTTGTAGCCCCTGTATTTAGAGTAGGCTACTGATAAGT
Source organism: Anguilla anguilla (assembly GCF_013347855.1). Lineage (NCBI taxonomy): Eukaryota > Metazoa > Chordata > Actinopteri > Anguilliformes > Anguillidae > Anguilla > Anguilla anguilla. The sequence continues at coordinate 52,686,197 of NC_049205.1, forward strand.
GCGACTTACATAAAAGTGTACAGAAGTTCGAATATTCACGTTCTTCGTGTATTGAACGTGAAATGCGGCTACCCCATGTTTCCTTCAGATATTTTCGTAAATGTCTTCTGTTCTGTACTACATTTATGCAGTTCACACGTAACGCGCCACTTGAACGTTGTCTTGGGTAGGCTATGGTTTGTTTTCATAATGTCGCCACCAACATTAATAATATCATAAAAGTTGGCTTTTATGTTGCCGTGCATTAGGGGTTCTATTGCTTGCTCAATGTCTTGTTTCTATGGGGAAGCAATTTCACTTTTGTCCACAAAGCGGTACTATTCATCGACTGACGTGCGTATCACTAGGTATCCAACTCCAAGTGTAAACGGATTTGAGGCTTTAAAAAGTTTCTTTGAAGTTTTAAGTGTGTTGTATTTTCTTTATTTTGAAGACGTTTTAATTTAAAGAGGTTGGTATTTAGAGTTTGGCTCATGGGAAAGGCATCGTAACAATCAAAGGGAAAATTTGGAATCTCCTTTGCCTCGCTTATAGCTTGGGAATTCTCTCGGACTTAACTTTCGCCGGAGGTCACGCAAATTGACCTTAAAAGAATGCATTAGCCATAAATTAAAATAAACCCCTCATCCAAAACCTGATCCAGTGAGAGACAATACACGACCTGGACAAACCAGGCTTCCTTCGCGAGCCGACCAAACGGTGCGCGGTGCTGGGGAAGAGGGAACTTGACAGTAAGTAAACTACTCTGTAATGCGGAATTCTGTTCCGGGGGAATTATTTGATTGCCTTTGCCATATTTATTACTTCCATTGGATGAAAGACAGATTGGAAATATTTCAGCCACAATGGAAGAAAGGACTGTATAATAGTGATGAAATTTAAATATTTAAACTTGCTTTGTGCGTCATTTTGGCAACTTGTAAAATGTTGATAGGCTTGCTGCGCGAAAAATTGGATTCTGCTTTTTGATATATATATATATATATATACACACACACACACACACCACACACATTTATGTGTTAAATTGGAGCCAAGGAGGTGATTGAGCAAGATGATTTTTAAACAAGATGCTTTTCTAGATCCATCAATATATTAGTTCAGTGTAATGTGTTCATTTGATTTAAAAAAAGATATGTTTCGGGAAGAAAATTTCCAGGCTTCCCGAGACGTTAAAAACACGATTTGGTGTGATGGGGGGTATTAAGAGGACAAAACGAGCGCAGTTTGAGTGAACTTGCCTGGTGAACCGAGATAGCTCATCATTTTAAGGGTGTTTCTCAAAATTAGACGCACACATTTTAGATAACGCATGTTTACTACTGCTGCAAGTGTAGCGATAACGTTTTAATAAGCAATATTGTGAACGCTGCAGGAGACGGGAGTTAATGGACATATGTTAAAACCGCAGGAGAAGAAATGTGAGTGATCAGGACAATTCACTCCAAATAGTGGAACAGATTAAGAAAATATATACTATATGCTTACTGTCGTATATGTTAGTACATTAACCGCTGATAGCCTATGTATTCCGGCATATCTTTATTAAACGGTATACTGTAGAGGCAATTTTGTTCATTCAACTTAGCATTTTCGCACCTAACCTCAAAAACCAGTACAATAGCATATTGTTCCAAGTAATAGCCGGACTCTGAAACCTTAATTAAACGCAGCTTAACTTTTCTCATATTTTTTCCTAAATAATGTCCAGTCAGTAGTATAACTCAGTGTCTTATAATACATTCTTGTCTTAAGTGAGAAGGGCTGTTTGAAAAACAATCCTCTGGCTTGTCCCTCTGTTGGGTTGAAGTTGATCCCGTAATGGTATTTTGTTTTGAACAGTTGCTGTTAGCTGTGAGTGGAAGTTCCCTCATAAGGTAAGGTGGCACTGGTGTCCAATGGAAGTCCAAATGGCACATTTATAATTAGACTGCCAATTCAGCACATTGTCCCGATTGCTATACAGGGATATGCAGCACTGTCTGGGATTTCAATAGAGGAGACTTTATTCACTCTCGGCCAGTTAGACACAGCCCGCGCGGATGGGTTGAGAGAGTAGGAGAAGGGAGTCTATTGATATCCACTGGACGACTGTTTCACAGCGCATTCTAAATAAGAATGCGGGGCATTAATGCGCTTGTACTTCCATAATCAGCTTTGTCTTTCTCAGTGCACTTTTACTTCTTTTTGTGTTTATTTTTCTTCTCTGCATTTAATGTAAAAAAAAAAAACCAAAAACATGACAAATAATGTAATAAAACAGCTGTAAGTCATTGACGCAGACAAACATTTTTCATGATAAAAAAATACATTCGCATAAACATAGCTGCATGGCAACGCGGCAAACAATTTCTAAGCAAGGAAAAAAAGAAGAAATGATGACACTGGACTTATTCTTATGTGCTGTCTTACCCCCCTTAAAAAAAGAAAAAGGAAACTGCGCATAGTGGTGTGTAATTTTGAAACACACACACACCACACAAGAAGAGAAGAAATCTATGGTTGACTTTTTCATGAAAGTTGAACCTTGTCATTTTTATTTTACTGTGGTATCCTATTGTGCATTGTCTGATATTAACACACAATCTATTCATTAAGAGTTTAGAATTATTTTCTTAATTTTATAATAATATAATTATTTTGTAAAAAATAAAATAAAAAAGTAATCACAATCTAGAGTTTCAATTTTTAATAATATAAATATATAATGCATTAGTAGTTGATCTTACCTCCTCACATACGAATGAAAGAACACGCAATTGTGTGTGTGTGTGTGTGTGTGCGTGTGCGTGTGTGTGCGCGCGTATATCGCATTTTCCTTGTTCAGTCTGGACGTATAAAATATGTCACGCTGGTTGACACATATGGTGGCAGTAAGTTTAGAGAATTGGGACACCATTTAGCCATACTGAAACCGCATGCTCCGCAGGCCGCGCTTGCGCGTGCTGGCTGATTTGTTTAAACGCATACCCCACCTAAAGCCAAGACGAGCGACTCTTGTCTTCTGCGCTCCATTTTGTAAAACTTTATATATGTAACTTAATTAATTTGACTAACGTTAATCACCAAACGAAACAAAAAGTAATAACCATTATTTCACTAGTGGCTTCAAAAAAAGAACAAAACACTACTTCACATAAACGCTGAATATATTATTTGTGTCTGACGCTGACAGTTTTCTTTCAACTCGAACGCGCCATAGTCTACTGAAAACACCTTTGCCGTTGTAATTCTTTATAATGCATGCGTCCAGTAGTCACATTTTATGTTATTACGATTATATACTAATGCAGGTATTTTGTTGTTTTATTTTAGACATTTAAAAATAGTTTTAAGTCCCTTGTTTTCTTGGAAAATGTTTTGCTGTCATAGTGATAGAAGTGTATTAAAGTGTATATGGAAGTGTAACAGTCATTCATAGACACAACTTGGACTGTTATCTGTGTACTTCTCATTATGAAATTGTCATTTCATTATAGATGTCATTTCATGATAGATGTCATGTGAAATCTGCTATCTTCCTTCCTCAATACAGTGTCATTCAGCCTTGGACAAATTATTTTTAATGCTTTTAAGATCACAGTGCGATAACATGTAGCCTAACAAGATGAGAAATTAATTATTTCATGTCTGGCTGTTTTAGCTAAATAGTAGGTTTTTACATTTTTTCTCAGTTATTTTGTGCCTTGCATGTTATACATGTTGACGAGCATTGTCGGGCTGGGCGGTGGGGTGGGGTTTATGTCTGTTTAAAGCTAATTGAATGTTGAGTCCTTCTCCTGGGACCTCCAGTGCCTGGCTGGCTGTAGTGGAATGGATCATCAGCTCAAAATTCAGGCATTAACTGAACTCTAAATAATTCAATAATAATAATCAAATAATTTCAATTGACTGTGTGGAAGACTTGGTCTGCTTACTGTGTGTTCTGACGGTCCTCTGTTTTATGTGATCACGCTGTTACCTCTGAAATAACACAGCCTCATTTTACTATTGAAAATGAAATATGTGTATGATTTGGGGAGGGGGGCGTACTGTTCATATATATGTTTTAACTGACAGCATACAGCGCAAAGCGTGTCTGTCTTTGATGTGCTCGGTGTGTTACAGGTGCCAGGTTCTTTTACGAATCATTTATTCTTGTGGTGTACAATTTTACTGCATTGAACTATTATTTCATGATGGGTAATTATAATGAGTTTAGAGAATGTCTTTTATACTTTCAGCTATGATATTATACGTGAAAGCATGTCTCAGTTTTTCCATTTTTAAAACAAACTTGAGAGTTGAGAGACAGTGTGATGTTAACTTAAAATGAGTGGGTAACCTTTGGACATATGGTCCAGAGTAGTTTCTGGGCAGCAGTGTTCTTTTTGAAGTTTTTTCTTCTTCTTAGCAATCAGTAGAAATGTTTATTTGCAATAACGATGAACAAGACATATAATATTATTTGAAGTGAATGTTAATGCTGCACAGTGCTGCTGTGAATTTTAGTTTTTTACTGTGTCTTACTGTATCTACTGCATTTAGAAATGCAAAGAAAGGTATTTTCATTGTAACAAGGCTGACATGTATGCTCTAATCCTTTGGCATTTAATGAAATTGAGTCATCGGTTGCGTTTCTGACAAATTCATGTTGTTCTGCGTTGTTACTTTTGTCCGGACGATGCTGTATATGTTAGAATTTTGTGGAGAAGTGTGCATGCTTGTAGGTACAAATCTAAAGCCTGGCTCTGCTGTAGCAATTTTATCCATTGCTAATTTCCATGCCAAACGGAATATTTTCCATCAAAATCATATTACAAGCCATTACATTTCACAGTGTCCGTGAAAAAGTACAACGTCTCCCTTAGCTGCGACAGCAGGACTGTGAATTTAGCACACAGAGAACAGCCTTTCTCAGTGTGCTTTTTTTCCATTCTCCTTTTGTGACATTTGGACGTCTCCTGTTAGAGTGTTTTAGGAAGTGCTGTTCATAGCATTGCGCCGTAACATGTTTCTGCTATCGAGTAACAATGTGCGGTTTTGACAGGATTTGTTTTGACATAAAAAGATGCGTCTGAAACCCGGGGATGTAAAATATGAGGTGAATCCCATCGGGCATGCCGACGTGGGTAGGCGTGCGCGCCACTGCCGACGCCGCAGCAATGCAGGGTTATGCACATCTCTTAGGCCGCAGAATTTCAGTCACCTTTAAAGACTGTCAGAACACCTCTCTCTCTCTCTCTCTCTCTCTCTCTCTCTCTCTCTCTCTCTCTGTGTTTGCTTGAGATTTCTGAACCCATACGAGACCAAAATGGAAAGCTGCTCTTTTAGATTAAAAAAAAAAAAATACATTTTTGTTTATGATATTTTACAGTACGCGCCTATGGGCAAAAGATGACAAAAAAGGTTGCAATCAACTTCAGAAATGAGGAAATGGAAATTATTGTCTATTCATAAATAATATCAGGATTGGCCTTCTTGACAAGAAACCGTAAATTTTTTTCCCCTGCTTAATATCGGTAGAATTAGCACAGTGCTCCTGAGTATGAAAGGATAAGGGAAGAGGAAGGGACGTGTGTATGTGTGGTAAAAAGGTGGCTGTTTGTTCTGGTGCTGTTCTGCTCTGCGTGTTTGAGGTTTTTCTGGAGCGCGGGCAGACCGATCCCCAGTGATAAACAAGATGCAAGCAGGTAAACAACAGCAGGTCTGGTAAAGGTGGAGGGGGGTAGAGCAGAAGTGGGGGAGGACAGTCCGGGTAATGAATGTGATGAAACACATGTTGTGACATCTGTCTTTATTAGTGTTAGCTAATTTGCAGCGGAATATCTCAACAATGATCAAAACCCACGGTGACATGCTAGTCAGGAGCCTCTCTTTTGTGGCGACTGGAAACATCAGAAGTTTTTGCCACATGTATTATTCAATCAATCCAGCACCTTTGATTTTGTTGCGATTTTTTTTAACCCAGCGTTCTGAAAGAACACAGTAGACGCAGATATGCTAATTCTGTCCAGTTTTGTGCAACAGTCAGTCAAGTGAAGGTTTACAGTTCTGTCATTTCAAGGAGTTTTAATGCATTAATTAATTTTAAAAAAAGTTTTAGTACCACCATAAATTATTGTGGAGCCAGAGGCAGCAGAGTTGTGAAGTCCGCTCCTGTGTAATTTTAGAAAATGAGAAGTTTTCTAGGCAATGTACCATATGTATATTTATTATTTGTGGTTATAACTAGGCTAATCAAGCCACTGCTACAGGCTGCTTTTGCTGTTCTGTACTTGGTACATTGTGCTGATTGCTGTTTATAATTACAATTTTTATTAACAATGAATTATTATTATTATTATTATTATTATTATTATTATTATTAGTAGTAGTAGTATTTCTAAGAGTATGTGATTTTACATTTTGAATTTGATATATTAATATAGTGAATTTCTGAATAAACGGTTTTTATTATTATTTATTTATTTGTTTGTTCGTGCTGGAGAATTTAAACCCTTCTGTCACTGGCCCATCCTTGCATCCTGCGTGTGGCTCCTCCGAAATATTGATGAAGTGGAGGGTTTGACTGAGACTTAATCTACACACAATAGGGACAAGGGGGGTGCCATTGCAGCACAATGCAAGAACGAACAAAGTGCTTTATTCAGCAGGGCCAGAACCATGAATCACTTCTCATCTACCGTGGAAATATTTTGAAATAAGCAAATAAATGAATCGTGTTCGTACAAAATAATAATTGGCTGATGGACAGGTACAAATAGACATTTAACTTTAGTCTTAAGTATTCTTTCCACATTGCAAGTACAAATTAGCCAGCCTATACTTATCTGAGGCTTAACAACACGCCCAAATTGCAGTCTTGCTGCAGTAAAAAAGAGCTCCGGTCTTGAGCACACGAGGACTCGTAGCCGAGCTCCACTGTTCGCCATGTCCTCTCACCGCAGGGCAAGCTCAGATGGATTGTTTCTTTTCAAGGGCAGTTATTGTTTTTTTTTTCTTCTTCTTCTCCCTCGCTTTCTTCGTGAGCTCGGAGCCAGATTTCTCCCTGTCTAAGTATAGAAAATTGAACATACGTTTTTAATCCTGCGCTCACTTTTGTAAATGGAGATTGCAACCTTTTTCTCGATGTTGGAAAGAAGAAAAAAAAAGCCAGCACCTGTGGCCCCGTTGCAGAATGTGAAACAACTGGAAGAGATCATTGCAGTGACTGAATTTACTCCGACTCAAGCCATCCCCGTTACAGAAACTCAGGCACAATCGAAACACTCTATCCCACAACTGACCATGTGCAAGTTGTCACATAAACAAATAAAAATATTTTTTGTGGTACTGTTTGAATCTCTTTAAATGTCGGTTATAATTTCTGCCTCTTAAAATCTTGTTTAAAGTAAATTAATGAAAAAAATAAAATAATGCAGTGGTGATCATTGCTGTTAATTAAGTCACCCCACACTGATTTGCTTATTGTACGCCTTTAAAAGAAGTCAAAAGGATTTCCTTCTCATTGTGTGACTGCTACTTGAAAGAAAAGCAGGAAACATTCGGTTATGATGAAATTTGTATTATTATTAGTGGATTCTATCACAATATGCTATTCTCAATATGTGATTTAATTGGCCGTTTCTCTTGTTCCGGAACACATTATGCATAATTAAGCGAGCCTTAAGCAACACAGCCCTGGTGGCTTTTGTTAAACGGCCTCTGTTGAATCTGCAAATCCTTTATTGCGCATTAATGAACAGCGAATGTAAATTTAATCCAAGGTGCCGTGTTTTCCTTTTTTTTTCCTTTTTTTTTGCGTGTGGATTCTCTAATCAGTGTAATCAGGTAATGGAATTAGTGCTTTTTATTGTTTTTTTTATGAATCGGATGATTCAAGATCTGAGCAGTGGATATGAAGATATCAAAGTGCCGCCTGCAGTCCTGCAGTAATTAAAACACAGTGGTTTTGAGCCCAGCACTTAAGTTTGTGCTCATGCACTGTGGCAGTGTCACCTAGTTTGTACTCTGTGTGTGTGTGTGTGTGTGCGTGTGTGTGTGTGTGCGTGTGAGTGAGTGTGTGAGTGTGCACGTGTGTGTGCGTGTGTGTGTGAGTGAGTGTGTGTGCGTGCACGTGTGTGTGCGTGTGTGCGTGCGCGCGCGTGCGTGTGTGTGAGTGTGCACGTGTGTGTTTGTGTGTGTGTGTGTGCGCGCGCGTGTGTGTGAGTGTGCACGTGTGTGTGTGTGTGCGCGTGTGTGTGTGCAGGCGGCGGGCGGTTGACTCCTGCATGCTTCTCCAAATACACTTATAATTTTGTACAAATGTTTATGCCAGTCCACGCTCTGCTGTGGAGAGTTTGCCTGCCGGCCAAAACCATTTCAAGACAAAGTTAGTTTTCTTTAGCTAACCTCTCATTCTGGCCTCTCCTGTGTTTTTCTATTATTCATTTTTTATTTTTGCCTCCAAAAAGAAAAGTCATTTAGCACAACACTTTTCATTCTTTTGTCATTTATTGATCTTTGTAAAATGACAATAGTGATACTACTTCAAAATATCAGTCTTCGTATTATTAATTTCCTGTTATATAAAGGTATTCGTAACTGCTCATCATCAGCGCTTTTGATTGGCACTGCAAGTGACAGAAGACAAGCCCTCTGCCTCACCTCGCCCCACCCACAATTTGCGTGAATAATTAACTTCGAGCTGACCCTGTGTAAGGATTGCGGGAGTCAACAGCGTCCTGGTGGAGCTGTGGCTGTTGTTTTGTTCTGTTCTCGTGAGGCCCGTCCGGCCTCAGCGCCCAGGCTCAGAAGACGTGGTGTTGGGTTTTTTTTGGGAGAGAATGAGGGAGGGAGCGTGGGCCCCAGACGTTCTTAGCGGCTCTCAGCCTCTGATCTCCCGACTGGCCCTGAAAAGAGCCCCGCTGGTGGGCCCGCTGCAGTGAGCTGCCCTGGGGATACCACCCGGGAGACCCACAGGCACAGGCCACTCTGGCCACACTTACATTACAGTAGACTGAGTCGATGTGGCTGGCTTGTTTCAGGGTCCCTGCCCTGGTAACCGATCTTAAATGAGGACAACCGTGTCGGTGTGGCCTCAGATGGTAGCGGTCATGTGGCAATGGCTCGGCTGGCTTCATACATCTCTCAGTGGTGTGTGTGTGCGTGCATGCGTGTATGTGTGTGTGCATGTGGGAAATGGCAACATTTCGCAATTGTTTATTAAATGTTTGGAAGGCTTTGACATAATCAAAGGCAAAGTGACATTTCAGCTATACATAAATAAATAAAAATCTGCGAAAAGTAGAAAGATGAGTAATTTATTTAGCATATGACAACCAACTGGCTTGATACATACTCCCCACTGACATACTGTGACACCAACATAGTTTCAATTGTTCTCTGCACTTAAGAAACAAAATTAGCTAAAAATAATTGCTGTCACGACACCGTGTTTGTTTAAATGGAAATCAGCCAGAGGAACAGATCTCTTCACTCTCTTAAGCACACTGATGATTGGCAGCCATTGTTAAGCGTCACAGTGTCCCTTCGGCTTGTCGAAAATGAATCTGGGATTTTATCTGTGAGTGATTTGGTTGGTGAATACCTTTAAAGAGGAATTCCAGTCAAAATGTATTGTATCTTTTAAATGTTTATATTACTTTGCAAGGTTATGCTGCAGTTATGGCTGGTCTTGTTATGCCATAGCTGTATTGTATGGGCTTGCATGGATTTGTTTGTGTACACATATCTTAGATTTGCATTTTTTAAGCTTGAACCTTTCATTTCAGACATGCCACTTCCTGTTCTATACCCATACCAATGAATTGTCATTGTGGTTGTTATTGCCTGCATGATACTGTATCTTGCCATGATGGCAAATTATTGTCTGTTTGTCTGTCTGTATCGATCAGTTAACCTGTCTAGATTTCCGTCTCTCGAATATTCTCTCCCATGTCACAGTCATTCCACTGAAAACCCTGAGCCTTCTTGGGCATTGATGAACTTTCATGAGCCTTCGTGGTAATGTCTGAAGGTCCCCCTTCGACGTGGCCACACACTGATTCGAAACGAGCCAGATATTGGAGTCTGACAGCTGAGCTGCCATCTTCCTGTATGATCTGTCATGAGACGCGAAATACGCTCCAAAGCTTCTGGGAGCGGAGGCCGGCCTGCAGGTCACATTTGGCCTCTGAATGATGTAAGCGCCTGACGTGTAGCGTGTAGCGCCCGGCGCGTAGCCCCGGAGGCCGCATCGCAGATGCGTTTTCCTCCTTTCTCTCTCTCTCTCCTCTCCATCCTCTCTTGTCTTCATCCGCTACAAAACTGTCACCATATGATAGATCGCAAACTTTATTGCATGTAGAAGTGACTCGGGGGTCACTAATTGATATAACATGATTTGGCGCCGAGATTTACAAGGTGACTCCCAACACTGAGGATCCGAGATCCGATTTGTGATGGAAAGCAGTTTCTCCCTCGTTCTCTCTTATGGCTTTTCAGTGTGTCCTGCTTCCATTTTTCCACAGACAGGAAGCCAGATAAATGAACAATTACAACAATTAGGTCCCGCTGACCCAAAAGCAACATCTGCTGATCCCCCCCCAAACGCTGCAGGTCCTTACAGGGGTATCATTCTGTGTGTGTGGTCCTCGGACCGTCTGACTGGGGAATATTTGGAGGAAGAGCGTTTCGCATTTAGGATATTTTTGTTGGCGGACGAGGACGGCGTAGGTAGACGCGAGGCGAGGGGAAACTCCGCCGTTGCGCCAGGACGCTTTTTTCTTCGCGCGGAGAGCGGCGAGCGTGCGTAGCGAGTGTAGCGGCTCGCTGGGTCGCTCGCGCGCTGACGGCCGACGGGCCGCCGCCGGGCCCCGGCGCACAGATCACGTTGAGGACCGGCGGCGTCCTCTCAGGGATAATTACGCCGCGCCCTCGCAGAGACCCTGCCGTGGGTTACCGCTGCCGCTGCCTGCCTGCCGAAAAAAACCTCCTACACAACACGGTGATGACCGTCACCGAGAGAGAGAGAGAGAGAGAGGGAGCGAGAACCTGAATAGGCAAAAACAAAAAAGATAAATAGAGGGAGAGAAAGTGAAAAAGAAAAAGGGAGGAGTGAGAAAAAAGAGGAGGGGAGAGCAAGAGAGAAGGTGAGGGGAGAGTTAGAAAGGAAGAAAGGAAGGGGGAGAAAAAGAGAGAGGGAGCGACAGGCTCAGAGAAAGGCCAGCCAAACACTTAAGAGCGGCGGAGGTCTGTTCTTCTCTGGGAAATTTCAATCAAGGGGAAAACAAAAGGGGCTTCAGACCTCTGAGAGAAACTTTCGAGCCGCCCGGAGAGCGAGGGCAGATGGGAAAACCCGTCCAAGATGCAGATGGGCGCTGACATCGACTCGTATCCCCCCGCAGAAACGCTGATGGGGTACATAAACAGGAGCAGTTTGTGAAGCGTGATGGATTTTTGGTCCATGTTTTGTGCATCTGTGGGGACTCGGAACTAAGTTTGTGCAGCACTGACTGTGAGCACCGCCAGAGAGCCACTGCTCAGATTGGGAATAAGCTCAAAGCCATTGGGCGTTAGGTTCATTGCTGAATTATGACCCTCCCATTTAGTCTGCTGCCTACTCAATAATGACTTTTGGATTCATGACAGAAAGTAAAGAGCTGGATGACAGACACGCAAGCTCTCCTGCCGTCGTGCTCAGATTTTTGCTGTCCTGCCGATGTCTTGTGTGTTAAAGCGGCTTTAACAATGAGCAGAAAACACAGTGATCTGAACATCATTTCCTGTGTGCTCAGTCTGAGTGACAGACAACAGCCCCCTCACATATTAAAGTGTCCTGTAACTATTTAATTTGCTGAGAAGGCACACTGTAGCCTGTGTTTTTTTTTCTTTGTTCTTGGTCCTCCTCTCTGATGTTTCACATATTTATGAGCTGCAAAAATTGTATTTTCACTGAAGATATTGTCAAAATGAAAGGTTCAACAGTGACAGGGAGGAACAGGTTGTGTGTGGCTGGAAACATAACGCTACCTTAACTGGCCTTCATATTAACAAGGTGAGACCACCTTGACTCTATTTTGGCCTTATCCTTTGTCCACATCAGTGCTATTGTGCCCTTTCGTGTGTCCTTGCCGTTTCACACTAAAAGCCATACAAAATGAGAGGAACATCAATGCCTTTCTTCTTGTATCTCTTGAGGCTTTTTTTACAGGGCACTTTCTTCCTGGTCGTTCACAAGCCGTTTAGCACGATGGCTGTGCCACACACCCTTCCTCAGAAAGATGCGCTCTGACAGTTTGGGAAACAAGGTGATGTTTTCACCCACCCAGGAAGTGTCATCTGCCTGCCCCATGGGTTCTCTGCCCTGGTTCACTCTCCCCCATCTCCCTCTCCATCTCTCTCTCTCTCATCTCTCTGTCTCCATCTCTCTCTCTCTGTCTCCGTCTCTCTGTCTCTGTCCCTCCCTCCTTTCTCCCCTCTCTCTCCCCCTCCCTCTCGGCCTTTGTGATGTGCAGCGAGGAGCTGGTGGTGAGAGGGTTGGGAGCTTGTCCTGTAATAATGTTAGCCGCACACTCGCATATGGGCGAAAGCGAGAAGGCTTCCTAAAAGCAGGCCGGGAAATGATATGGAAAAGCTGGGAGATATTAAGGCAGAATTGGATTCCCCCCGCAGCCCTGTGTGGAAATTGGGAACGCGCGATGCCAAAAACACATTAAAGTGACAGAAAGCGAGGGGGGGGGGGGGGGGGGGGGGGGGGGGGGACGCCACAGCGGTTAAGTTATGACAGCAGCTAAGCTGGAGACACTCCTCCCGCTCCGGAGCGAGGCTTTTGTTTCCTGGTCTTGCTGATTATTTATAGTGTCGCCACGGAGGCTTTTTTTTGCGGGCCTGCCTTTGGGGGCCGTGCGTCAGTGGGAAACGGCGGCGGCGGGATTCTCACCGGGGGCGGAGCGAGTTGTGCGGCTGCTGGCTCCTCCCCCAGCCCCCGTAACGTCTGTGACGCGCGCGCGCGCCTTCTGCTTTCTGTGTGTACTGCACGCCTGCTGCATGCAGCCGCGCGTGCCTCTGTGAGAGGGCGCCCAGAGAAAAGGGTTTGCTTTATTTTTCCCCCCTCTCTGAAAACAGCAGTCAGACGCTTCCCAGCATGCCCTGGGGCAGGCCCGTGGTAGTGAGATGTCTGAGGGTCTGAGCCCTGCTCGTAGCGAGGGCTGAAGATAATGGTGTCAGTGTTGCCGGGAGTCCGCTGATGAATCGGCTCCAGTGAGTGTGACCTGCTGGGAACGGCATCCATGACAGCACACAGTCGCTGGCAATAGCAGTACCAGACAGACAGACAGACAGACGGACGGACGGACGGACACACTCGCTGCTCGGGGGAGCTGCCGTGACTCTCCTCGAGGCCTCACTGCCGTCAGCGCGCTGAAATAAATCTGCCCCAGAACTTCTCCCTTTTTTCCCCTCCTCCCCGTCGCCGCTTCGCCGCGATCCCGCCGCATGCCGGCCGTAGGAGGCCGGGGGAAATAGCCCACGCTTTGAGTTAAAGTGGAGGGCAGGGAACTGCAGAGAAATCACAGCACACCGGAGCCTGAGCTTCATGGGCTTGCTGTTAGCGTTTCTTAGCAAAATGGGGGGAAAAAAAGAAATATCATAATGCATGCAGACCGGGAGGAGCGTTCTCTCAATACAAGGTGACGCCGTGCCTGCCTGGCAGTCACCCGGCTCTGAAAATGCACTCTATACGAGCAGATCTGCTGTTTATAGGATTTATACGGGGTTTGGGTCGCACCAGTAATACGCTATGGAAAATGGAGAGTCAGCATACAATGTACATATGTAATATATATGTCAGGATGCAAAGAGTCTGCATGGCAGTGTGTGAATACTAGCTCTTCAGTTGCATTGTGTCATCTGTCGTCTTACTCTTGGATTGTGTTTGATTGTTTTATCTGTCAGATGGTAAGAGATATAATGTAATGTAATTACACTGTAATGTAAAGCAGTGTGCCTACAATACATTACATTAAGCTATTTAACAGCTGATCTTATCCACAGTGACTTACAATCAATATATACAGCTAGATATTTGCTGAGGCAATTCAGGTTAAGAACCTTTCTCAGGCGTACGACAGCAGTGGCCTACCTGGAACTCAAACCTACAACCTTTGAGTTACAAGCCCAGTTCCCACACCATTATACTGCACGGCCTACCTGCTTAATGGTGATCACTAACTGTAAAAAGTGTTCAAAATGACTTGCATGAACAGTGTGAGCATCATGCTGTAATAACAGCAAAGCTTCTCCACAGACTATAGTTAGAAAACCTCCCCCTGCCCAAAGATAGCTTTTCTAGTGTGCGGTCATAAAATCCTTTTTTTTCAGATTTCAGATGGGTAATGAAATTGCCCTGTATCAGTCAAACGTGTAGCCGAGAGACCTCACACTGCACTCGCAACAAGCCTTTTTAAAATCTTAACATCATCTTTAGATTTTTGGGAACTGTTCATGCGATGAGAAGGGCGGCCGTATGTTTGCAATATAACTTTTTTTTTTTTTTGAATGGGATGAAATGGAAAAAAAAAAAATTGATGTGCTGAAATGATGGAGAGGCTTTGTGGTTTTGCCTCCCTTGCATTCTCCCATGAGCCTCTTTGACCATGTGAACGCACAGCCACTCCGGCACACGCCACACACCCACGCGTGGCGCGCACACACACACACACACACACACACAGCGGTGTGCTTCTGCTGAGCCCTGCTGTAAATGTGCTGGAAACCAGAAACTCAGAAGGGGGTCTTTTTCTGGCAGGGCTTCAGCCACACCAGTCTTTTTTTTTTTTTTTTGAGGATTTTTTTTTCTTCTTCTTTTTTTCAGGAAGCTGCAGTGGTGGGCTTTTGGACCGGTGTTGAAAAGCACTCGCAGTGCAGGGCCCTTTATCTGGAGAGGGGCAGAAATTATAATGCAGAATAAACCGTAGTCCCAGAGCCATCTGCTTTTGCACTCAAGGTTTCTGTATGAAAGCGGGCCACTGTAACCAAACGTGTGCCCCCTTCTCTGGAAGCAGGAAACCCACGGGTGCATTCCCTCCTCTTACTCACCGGAGGAACAACCAGATCTCCGTGGTAACTCATCGCTAGCTATTTTGTAGGGACGCTTCATAAATAAGATCTATGTCCCAACTGTAATGGAATGTTGGTGGACACTATTACCCATCAGCACTTGAGCTTTGGTTATTATTATTATTCATATTGATATTAATGTTAATATTAATATGAATAATAATAAATGCATGTATATATACATTTACAGTGAAATGAGATACCATGAAAACTCACAGTGAGAATTGCTAACGTATGGCGTGCACCTGGTTCATGCACAGAACATACAGCCAGTTTACGCTAGAACATACTTACCACACATTGGCCTTGCTGGAGTGGGTGTCTTCGTTGAAAACGTTAGGAGGGATGGGCCTCCCATCCTGCACCCCCCCCCCCCAGCCCCCCCTGAATGAATCCAAATTTATTGGTCGACATCAACAGGGTGGAGGGATGCGTGCGGCTGCCAGCTCAGAAAGAGGCTACTAATTAAACTGTCATCATTATCAACTTGCGGTCAGTGCTCATCCTCAAAGCCCGGCTCTCTCGGAATGAATGCGCGACCAGTGGATCCTCGGGGGCTGCGCTGTGCTGAATTAGAGCGAGAGACAGACCCAGAGGAGGAACGTGCTGCGGAGAAGCTTTTTTTTCCCCCGCGTTTTTTTGGCAGATGTTTCGGAGGCACACTGCCATCCCCACTAAGGTTTAAACAATTACAGAACTTCAGAAGGAGAGGGAGAAATTTAGCTAACTCTGGAAGAGACATTGCTTTTGACTTGCCCAATAAACACTGGGGGGGACACAGTAGACCCACACGTGTAGAAGCCTCTGGTGATTTAAACCAAGTAAGCAGTTTTGAACGACTGCGCTTCGACACAGCAATTGTTCATCAGTCCGCTGTAGAAGACGGCTCTTAATACAGCATTTCTGCGGCGCGATAATCCGAGTGATGCGGCCTCCTTGAAGGTTCCTGGCATAACCGTTTATTAGAGCTTAATTACAGCCCTGGGATTGGAGGGGAGGTGACTCTGATTGGGGCAGTTTTGTGCAAGCGGAAAAACGGATGAATATTAAAACTCCTGTTACATGTTAGAGCCTAGAGCCAAAAAACTGAGGCAAGCATAAATGTATGTGGGGTTTGGACGTGGCGCGCGAGTCCGCCAGACGGGCCGTGCAACCACATGCGCTGATATCATCTCTGCTGCAGACTTCATCGCAGGGTTTTTCAGCGGCCGCTATTGGGCAGAAAAGCCACAGAGAGAGGCCTGTCCATTAATGCGGCCTCCCAGGAGCCTGGCGGCTGCCTCTTTTCGGCAGAGCGCCGTGGAGGGAAGACTTGCTCACTGAAGGAATTTGTCCAGCTGATTTAGCGAGGTTTAAAATCTGTCCCGAGGTGCTTGATCAGGAAGAAAAAGGGGAAGATGTAGCGAGTGTGAATCGTGTTTTTGCATGCTATCAGCCTGGCATGCAGGAGTAACGCAGTGGACTTTTACGGCAAATTGAACACAAAGCCGTCAGGAATGTGTAAGTAAGCCAAGCGTTTGCCCCCGTGCTCGCTTCTTCAAAACTCGGGAAGTATCACACGTTCTGAACTTCAAAGAACGCACTGTTTAAGCACAAAGGTAAAGGTTCGTACTGTTCACAGAATTTTTCGACAGGAAGATAAATATTAATTTATCTTTCTTTCTACATCACAGACTTCTACCACACAGATTAATGGGTTAGCCTCATTATATGAAGTTACTTTTTGGTGGGTGCCTGCTCTTTAGATATGAAATAAACAACTAGGCTCCTGGATTTTACAATTTCACAACTGACTTCCTCTTTAAAATGCCGGTGGCGAACCTGCCAATTATTGCCTTTGATTTCAAAAGCACAAGTTTTAGCTCTGAAAGGTATTCATAAAGAAAGTTCAATTGCATCAGTATTCGTGGCAAAAGGGCATTTGCCATTCAGCGAACAAAAGTGTAATTTTTCCAATTTCAACAATTTACTGCAATGTTGAAGTGTTGTTTTAATCAATAAAAACCCGACGGTGTGAAGTTGGAAGAAACTCGGATAATTGATACTAGTTGAACATTTTGTGTTTATTTAAAAACATACTTTCAGCTTTAATAAATTTGGCTGCTATCAGCCTTGGAATTCTTTCAGCCTAAACACATGGTGCTCGTGGAGTAAACTTGCATTAAAAAGATTTACATGCTTTTAGATTTTTGTATGAGACCGGATTTGTATCTAGTACGTAACGGCTATTCGGTGTAAAGAGCTGCTTTTATTGATGCGTGTGTCTGAATCAAGCGGATACGCAGACAGTGCACGAAGACTCTCCTCTTCAGGCTGTATCTAGGCTATCTCAACTCTAACCCTCCTTTCAAACCCTTTATTATTATTTGATGTGTTTCCAGGCACATCTGATATGTTAGTTTTTCGTATTTGACTGTGTTAACAGCATAGCTGATTCTAAGCGCTTATTGTTACACTGTTATTAGCCCAAAAAGTCCAGGAAATAACTTTAAAATGCGTTTCTGTTGTGCTGCGGCTCTTATTAACCTAGTTGAATGCGCGTATGCACTTCATTTTGTAATTCTCTCCGGACAAGAGCATCTGCTAGGCGGATGTAATTTATTGTTGTGCAGGTGCACGCTGTCCGGAAACCGGGGTGGCTCGTGGGTGCTGGATACCAGCGGTCAGAATGTCCTGCGGCATGTTTTTCACAGTGTCATGCAGAACACGAAGAGCCTCATGCCAGAAGCCCCAGCTTGGGTGTCCGGCTTTCTATTTTTGCTTATTTGCTTTCTGTGTTTCGTTTGGACTGGCCGCTCAAAGCGCGCACCCTGCTCAGAGATATGTATTTATATGTAATGTAATACATACGCAAAAAAAAAAAAACGAAATCCCAGCGAACAGTAGTGGTAGCAGAGGTTTTCTGATGTTTTTGTTGGAGGTTGTTCAGTTTTTCTGTGTTTTTTTTTTTCTTTTTCGGAAGAATAATGTGAACCATGTGCCTGGCCGTCTGAGGAAAATTAGCGACCTTTCACGTGACCCACCTGTCGTGCTTTCAGCACCGATAATGCTAACCTCATGTTACTATCATCCAGGGAGGGGGCTTCATGTCGAGGGGGCTGGAGGGGCGTCAGCGCCATATCATTCAGGGTTTTTGGCAGGAACAGTGTGGTTGGGTGTAGCCCCCCCACCCTGAGGGAGGAAGCAGATCTGTTTCTAATAACCAATGACCGAGTGCAAAGGCAAACAAACAAACACTAATGCTAAGCTTCCTCACTTTCCTCATCTTTTTATTTTTTTCCCCCTGCTTTACAAATTTCCATTCAAGAAATCTCCTGATTCTTGTTAATCTGACGCGTGTATTAGGCTATTGTCCATGCAGGCACACACACACACAAACACATAAACACTAGCGACGGCCGCACCCTAAATCCACCCAAGGTGAAGAGCTCCCGTTGACTTCACCTTCCACTCGGTGCTAAAGGAGTAAGGAGTCTCCCGCTGTGAGTGGAAAATAATAACCAGCTCGGGGTATTTTCTTTACCCTCCCCTCGCTCACAGAATGCTCCCTTATAATATAGTGTTCTCTTATAATATAGGGAATATAGAGGGACTCAGTGATGTAAGCTGTTATTACTGGAGGTGCTGAATGGGAAAATCTCCATTATTTTCTGGGGAAAAAAACGGCACCGTGGAAATAAAAAGCAGGTCGCGTCATAAAGGCAACACTGTCGCCAAATGGTTGCAGGGCGACGCGTTCAATCCCCGCCCACTCCCTCCCCTGGCGTTTGGGCCACCTTGCCGTTAGCCACGCCCCGGCTCCAGCATGCTGTGCGCACATTTCCTTCTCTTGTGTGGGAATCAATGCACAATGGCCCCTGTGCTGGACGGCTCCCTCTGCATAATGGACTGCCAGAGGAAGCCCGTGTGTGAGAGAGACTGAAAGACTGGAGCTCTGACGAGCAGAACGGGCTACGTTAGCATGCTCTCTGGCTCTGTTAACCAGTGTGCTGTACATTTGATATGGAAGTAATGGCCTTTGGGTTGAGGGCCCGCCTGATCATTCGACAGTGCATTTTAGGGGGCAAAAAAGGTCTCGTAGACTCCAGCATCAAGACATCAGCAGCAGATCTTCTACTCTTCCACCCTGCCTGTTTGTTTTTCTGGCATGTGTCTCGTGACCCAACCAACCCAATCCCCCTTCCTGTGATTTATCCAAAGCCCTGTTTTATGGCTCTGATTGACTGTGTTAAAAGTCATTTCTGTTGGACGGGATATAGCTCACAGAGGGGCCGTTTCACTGCCCTGTGTACAGTAGGAGCTTCATGGGAAAGCCACATGCATCTGATGGTTAAGTGACCAGGAGGAACCATGCCTCTCCTGTCTTTTTCTGCTAATTGAATTCAGCACTTAAATAAGCTGGCAGGAGGACCCTTACCTTATTCAACTTATTTATTGCCTGACTGGAGAGATTATTTGACCCCCTCAGTTCAAAAGACCTTTTTTTTGGTACAGAAAAGGAGTGTTAAACTCAATTATGGAAGCAATCAGTGACTCAAACACTACATTTGTTTTGTGGAAGGGGAAGGGTGGGGGGAATAGGGGGAAGAAAAGAAAGAGTGCCTGGGACCCTGCAGCTGTGGGGCCTGTCGGAAGGGAGGAGAGAAGGAAGGGAAAATGAGGGAGCAGAGGAGAGAGTGGCCCCACGGTCCCAGCTGTGTCATGGGAGATTTGTGTCCGTCCCCTAAATCATTCCCCTCTCTACAAGATTACAAACTAAGAAATATCAGAAAACCGATCATTCACCCCGCCCCCTCCCGAATTAATTGGCAGATTTGGTCATGTGGGTTAATTTAGAGCTAAATAAAAGAAAAATACAATGGGTTTGGCTGTAAATTAAAATGGTGGTAATTGTTTGGACGATCAAAATGGCTGTATGGGTATAAAGCACGGGAGCTAATCACGGGCAGATTTATGCCACAGCAGCTGCCTACGGCCGCTGTTTCTCTTCATTTTCCCGTTCACCTCTTAAAGACGTCCTCCTCTCTAAGAATGTGAGTGCTCGAGAAAGGAGATGCTAGCCTTCCTCTTGTTTTTTCTTCTTCTCCCCTTCCTTGCATGCACAGTCACAGCTGGCTTGTGCTAAACTGTTGCGTGATGGAGCTCTAATTCTTTGACAGTGCAGCCTTTCTTTTCCTCACTGTGTTTGCTCATACCTCTTGGCCCAAATGTAAGGGGGGAAAAAAAAGCCTCTTATTTATTTTTCCTCTATAGTTTTTTTTTTTAGCAGTAGTGAGAACATTGTGGAACGGAGCCGACTTTGTTTAAAGTCACTGGACAATACCGGAGAGCCCAGCGGCGGCCCCGGCCTCCCCGGCCTCCCCAGGCCCGCTCACAAAGGAGCGCGGCGTGCCCGAAACGCGGCGAAACGCTCCCAGTTGTTCCCTCCGCGCCTCCGAGATTAAAAAAACCGCCACCGGTGGAAAAACAGCCCCCTTGATCAACGGCGCTTTCATTTAGCCGAGCCGGCTCCCTTTGGAAGGAGAGAGAGAGAGGGAGCGGGCGGGCGGGCGGGCGGGAGATTTAGGGAGGTGTTCGCCAAACCCCGGGAGCGCTGGGGGAGACGCTCCGCCCCCCCCCCCCACGCCGCCGACCCGCGGCGCTCGGCCCCTTCCCTTTAAAACGCCACCTGACCTTTTAAAGCGGCGGACCCGCACCGGCGGGCCGGCGGCGAAGGCAATTCACCCGACTCACGGCTGGAATGAAAGGCCACGGCTCAGATGTTTGAACAAGAACAAACACAAATAATTTGTGGGGGGGGGGGAGCTGATGTCCCTTGTCGTAACCCGATCATTTATGGATCAATTGTCCCTATTCTAGTTTAATTTACCATGTGATGGACTTGAAGCTCCGATCTGTCGGAAAACATCCACCGCGCAGAGCTGGGCCTAAAATAGGGAAGTCATTTGAATCCAGATGCCGCCTACTTGGGGCTTGTGTCTGGTAGACAATTGCAGGTAGATTATGATGCGACTGACAGGAGTTTGCGAAGCCTTTGTGCTCAGGGACTATTTGCATTTAAATGCCTCTTGTGCACATCCACGGTAAATTTAGAACATGAGCCCTAATTTAAAGGCTTAAGTGCTGGTTTGTCACCTAACTTGATAAAATAAGAAAATTGCGCCCAAGGAAAAGGACGAGGACAAAGCTACCTCACAAAGGTACATCTGGTAAATTGTTTGAGTGTTTTTGTGGTTTTTATCTTCACTTTTTGCCGGAGTGGGTCTGCTGTGTTCACATGAGTTCAGCCGGAGTTTTGTTGAGGTGGCTGCTGTTGATTTTGTATTTTAAGTTGAGTATTTTTTGGTGGGCGCTACTCTTTTTGTGGTGTGTTTGAGTTGATGCATGAGCGTCTCTCAGTGCTGCGTTTGATTTTGCGTATGTGGATGTTTCATGCATTTGTTGAAGTATTGTGTTAGCGCTTCATTTTATGTGTGAGTGTGTGTTTGTGTCCCCATTTAAGCATTTGTGTGTGTGTGTGTGTGCGCGCGCGTGTGTGTGTGCGCGCATGTGTGTGCGTGTGTGTGTGTTTGTGTGTGTGTGTGTGTGACAGGCTCCTGCTGGCTGTGTGATACAGGCTCTTTGTCCTGCTGCACTCAGCATGTCTCTCTCCTCCAGAGACTGGCTGGCCTCTCTAGTGTTGCTACATAAAGGCAGAAGGTTTCTTTTAGGTGTTAAAAACGTCCATTTGTGCATTCCCCCGACAAAAAGCGGCGAGCCCATTTGAGTCCGCCCGTGACACGGGCAGACATTGTGGCCGCGCCTCTCTGGCAGTCATTTCACAGATTCTAAAATCAGAGAGTGCGGTAAACAGGATTTCAAGAGCTGGGGCGGCCCGCATGGGGCAGGAATACTGTGACACTATAACCGTGCAGTGGAAAATGGCCCCTGTGAAATAAAGACATTACCTGAGAGGGGGAGAGTGGGATACGTTTCTTTAACCCCCCCTCTTCCATAAAGTCTTAAAATAACCAGAGAGAAAATATAAAGGCTCTTTTTTTTTTTTTCGCTCTTGCAGGGAAATATATTTCCATGTAGGGAACAGCAGACAAATCAGAGACAACAAAAAGACAAGTGTGTGTTTCTGGCTTCACGGCGGAGTGCATGAGAGCAGCATCAAAGAGAATAGGCGAGGAAGGTTCCGGGCTGGGGGCTGCGCTGGGGACCCGGCGGCTCGGCGCTCCCCCCCCCCCCCCGTCTGGCCGCTCCTCCGCTGCCGTTCGGATTTCGTTTCCGAGTTTGATACGTCGGTTGTTCGCGGCGCATTCGGGGCAGAGCAGCGCGCGGGATAGCGGGGTACGTGGGGCGCCCGCGCGGGCTTCCCGCTGCTCAGCCCAGCCCAGCCCAGCCGGCCCGGTTTGTTCTGGGGACGAGCGGAGAGCTGGAGAGAGAGAGAGAGAGAGAGAGAGCGCTCGGTTTGGGCTGGGGGGAGGGGAGGAGAGGAGAGGAGAGGAGAGGGAGGAGGAGGAGGAGGAGGAGGAGGAGGGGGGGCTCGCGCTGGGAACAGACAGGTACGATTTCACAGCTGTCAGGAGAAGCCCCCAAACAGCTCCATTTTAACCTGCACACGCTCATTCTTAACCCTCCTCTCTTCTCATGGGGGGGAGGGGGGGGTGGCTGTCGTGGGACCCTGTCAATTGGACACTGGAACAGCCGTGTCCTGCAGTAATTGGACCACTTCCAGTGCCAAATAACTCAATATGGTGGATTTTCTTCTTTTTTTTTCCAGAAAAAAGCTTTTCTTCCTGACACCAAACTTAAGCTTGCACAGTTTGCATGGCACTCAGTGGTTCCTGAGAGAATTTATGACCCTCATTATTTAGGTTGTCCTAGCAGAAAAATGAGCCCCTCCCCTCAGATGCACTAACTGGGCAGTGATAAGGGTGTCCCCTCTCCTCCTCCCTCGCCACCCTCCCCACCACACCCCCCCCCCCCCCCCCCCAGCCAGGTGACAGTGCACAGTAAGCAGAAAGCGAAATAATGAATTTTATTAGTTTAGTAACAGCTTCATCTCAGTTCATTACTTCACCTCCTTACCACTTTAAAGGCACTTACTGCTTTCACCGCTTGCCTGGGGCAGTGTGTGGCCCTAGTCCATTTCATCAGGATGATTCCAGTGATTACACAGCGAGGAGTGTTTATTTATGGTGGGAGGGGCTTCTCACTGAGGGAGTGGTTATATATTATAGGAGGGGCTTCACGCAATGAAGGAGTGGCTATTTGTGACGGGAGGGGCTTCACACAGAAAAGTCCCATCCAATAATGAATGAATCCCTGAGTCAAATTTTCTCTTTTTGTGGCCAGTTATGTCCACTTCAGTGAGAAACACTCTGGTCTTGTCTCATTAGTGCCCGCCTCACATTCACATTGCACTTTTTAAATCAATCATAAACACGCAATTTTGATGGACCTGTTTGTGCAGTGAAATAGCAATTATTTATTGGTTAGTTGGGTGTCATTTACAATAGCTTTGCTCCACTAAGTCAGATTTTCACGGTGTCCACCATTTGTGAGTGTGCAGTTCACTGCATCAGTGAGTTGTAAATGGCCACCACTCCACTTTACTAAAACTCAAAGCGCATAAATGTGTTAATCCACACCTTTATACCAGTCTGTTCATGAGAAGGCAATCGATTGAAAATCCAGAGCTGATTTGGAAGCTGAGTAACGGCAAGTGAGCTAATAGCTAACTAGCTTCTTATGATTGGTGTATATTAGCACCGCTTGCAAAGGTGTTCCATGATGCTATGTAAAATTAATTTTATTAAATTTTGCCAGACAGCAGCTGTGTTTTTAATCTTGTATAGAACATTAGCGTATGGTTCCTGTTCAGTCACCCTTTCCGTAGTGTCTATGAAGACCACGCTATTTTAATTCTGTACAGGAAAGTGTTCCGCTCAGTCTTTATGCCAAGCGTACACTCTTGGTGAAGGGTGTCTTTGTCACCGGTAATTCCTGATGAACGGAAAAGGGAAAGGTTGATGAAAAATTACTGCAGGTGCCTGGGCACCCAGGTCCTTGGGAATAATCTGCTCTTGTCTTTCTGGCGCATTGAAAGATTCTATATTTGGAATGTGTTATTTTCAGAGGCAGGTTTGGGTATTTCTGTATTGGGGGTTGATTGAACCTTTTTGAAATGTATGTCTGCCCCTTGCCTGTTGCACTTGCGTGTGTGTGGGTGCGTGTGCGTGTGAGCGTGTGCGTGTGTGTGTGTGACTGCTTGTGTTCTTGGCCTTGTTCTGTGAGTCTGAGCCTCCCTACAGGAGAGAGAAAACTGCAGCTGTAATTGCGGACACAATGATTCAGTAATAAAACTGTTGGGAAACTAATAAAATTAGCCGGGAATTGATTGGAATTCTCTTTAATGGAAGTATGATTGCCTAATTAGAGAGGGGTGCAGTGTGTCTGCGGGGAGCTCTGCTTCTATGGCTGTTCAAACCGCCTCACAAATATAATAGGATTTGGCATCTGAACATTATCAGCTGTTATGGATTTTGGAATATTGTTGTGGTTACTCTCGTCGTTATTGATTGTTGTGAAGCGTTTCAGACAAATCGTTTGTTCTCATTAGGCGTGGATGAGAAACGGCACATTCTCTGTTTGCTTGCTTTTCCCCCTCATTGTTCTCAATTAGCCTCCAATCACAGCCTCGTTCATCTCGACCCCCTGCAATTAAAGCAGCTTTCACTTATTCAAACCCAACAGGAATAAGTCTGAGGCGGCATATCTGACAAATAGAAACTCATCTGCAGATTTCCCCCGCCCCCCCCAGTTGAGTGTGTACAGCACAGTATAGTGTGTGTTCACCTGCTGTGCCGTGCATTTGTATGGTGCGTTTGTGTGTTTTATTGTGTGTATATGTGTACTTATGTGTGTGCTCCTATGTGTGTACTCCTGTGTGTATATGTGTGCACTCCTGTGTGTATATGTGTGTACTCCTGTGTGTGTATGTGTGTACTCCTGTGTGTCTATGTGTGTACTCCTGTGTGTGTATGTGTGCACTCCTGTGTGTGTATGTGTGTACTCCTGTGTGTCTGAATGTGTGTATTCCTGTGTGTGTGTATGTGTGCACTCCTGTGTGTCTGAATGTGTGTACTCCTGTGTGTGTGTGCAGTATAGAGTACGGTATCTCTGCTCCAGAGCAGAGGGCCTTCAGAGTCCTTAAAGAGTTCAAAGCTGCGGCGTTGCACTGATCCAGGATCAGAGGCGGGCGCGCGGGCTGACAGTCCTTACATTCAAGCCCTCTCACGGCCGACGCCTCTCTCTCTGGTTTGTGTGGCTCTAACCCCGCCCCTCTCATTCACGTTCTTTCATGACCGTCGCCTCTTTCCGGCTGGCCCCACCCAACCCTCCCCTGCGTGCCTGCCCCCCCCCCCCCCCCCCCCCCCCCCCCGCGCCCCCACATCACCTGACCTTTGATCCCAGCGGCGCCTCTGTTTGATGTGTTTATCTCCCCGCGCCGCCGGCGTCGGCCCTCTCTCCCCCCCTCTCTCCCCCTCCGCCGGGGTGCGGGGGGCCCAGGTAGCGCCGATCGCCCGGAGATCAATTAGCCGTGACCTTAAAAACCTCTGTCCTTGTTTAATTGGCGGCGCCCAGGCAGGCTAATGGCATAAATTAGCCGTTAATGAGATCCCAGCTTGTTGTTAAAAATATAATAATGTGGCAAATGAATATGAGGGAGCGGAGCCGTGCGCTAGCACTCCCCTCGCCGCGCGCACTCAGGAGTGACCTCTTTTATTCCCCCCTTTCCTTTCCATTTCTCCAGCTCTGCCTTCCGCGCGGCGCTGGAAATATTCATCCGAACGGTGAGGCCGGCGGCCGGGGCGTTTAAGGAGCCGCTGTTCACCGTGTAGAAAGGGCCCGCGGGACCCGGTCCACGCGGTGTGACCCGCCGGTGCGTGTCGCGGGATAAATCATTAGCGGTGCGCGGGCTCAGAGACAGGAGCGACGCGACGCGGCTACTTTATACATCAGCCATTCATCAGCGGAATCAAGCGGGCGGCGGACAGATTAACGAGGTTTCGGAGAAGTGGATTCTAAACAGTGTCTCGGACGGCGTCCCGGGGGGGGGGGGGGGGGTGACGGTGGGGTGGGGGGGGGTCCCGGAGCGGCCGGGCTCTTGCGGCACCGCCGCTGCTTTGCTTCATCCGGGCCGTCTGTGAACAGGCGCCAGTGCGCCGCGCGCCGTCTTTATCCAAACAGACGCCACTCTCTTTCCCTCGCCCCGTCTCTCCTCTCCTCTCCTCTCGCTCGCTGCTCTTCCCTCTGTTCTCTGTCCTCTGTTTCTCTCTGCCCTTCTTTCCTGTCTCTCGTCTCTCCTTGTCTTTCTCTCCCTCTCTCAGCTTTAAGTTCGGTTTCGCCTGCGGCGCGGTTGCCACAGGGAAACTTGCGTCGCCGAAGCTGTAAATGCGGTGTGAATGTCGATCTGTTTTTCTTTCTTTCTTTCTATCTTTATCTCTATCGCTCGTTCTCTCTCCCTCTATCTCATGACACCGTGCCCTCTGTCGATTATTGTTCTCTAGTGAAACAAGCTGGCCTTAGCCGGGGAGCCAAAGACAAACAGAAAGAAAAGAAAATTCTGTGTGATTGAGTCAAATGTCAGAAATGTAGAAAATGGCTCCAGAGAAAAATGGTTTTGAAAACATTCAGCGCTTCGGTGTGCAATACATTTGACACGGCGAACAACACGGTGCGGTTGATGAATAATTAGCAAATGTTAAACTCTTTTTTTTTTCCGTGGCTGCAATCAGTGCATGTTTGATGTCAGAGGCTGCCGTGCTGAGTCTCTCCTTTCTATTTCAGGTCACTTTCATGAATTCAAAATCAACTAACCAGTGATCTCTGGGTGCTGGGGCTACAATCTCTCTGTTTCTGTAAGTAGTCTTTTTTTTCACCACGGTGCATTTCCTTTGATGAGGCTGTTCTGGTCGTGATTACAACAAAGCAGAGACCTTTATTTTTCATCATCCCAAAGCTTGTTCTCAGTGCTCTCCTAATAACTGCACTGAGAGATGATGGCTGCCAATCCCAACCTCACGCTCAACTCCTGTCACTCTTAATCACCCCAGAGACACTGAGGGAAAGAAATCTATCAGACGTTCATAGAAGCTCTTTAGCTACACTCTGTCCACACTCTATTTTTCATAATGTAAACAACCCCTTGTTATCAACAAATATGCAGTTGATGTCTATAAATTAATAAGCTAACTGTACGTACATTTTAGCAAAACTAAGTTTTAAGGTCCCCGTCTCTTGTAGCCGGTATTTTATTTCGTAATATTTCTCTGTTGAAAACGTCACAAAAATATCGTCAGCGTTGGCGCACTTCTCTTATAAGGGTGTGGAATGTTTGGAGGCTCAGTGCAGTGGGGCGTAAGTAAAGGCGGTCGGGTTGAGCTGTTAACGTGCTGCAGCAGCCTCTGTCTGCGTGCTGGCCTCCGCTCTCATATCCGCCCGCGAGTGCTCTGGGGCTGTTCTTTACGTCCGCGCGGACGTGTGTCATGGGCCATGCGCTGCGCTGCGCTGCGCTGCGGTGGCCAGGGCACTAAGCGCGGCCTCCCCATTTTTGGGAAAGAGAGCTGGAGACGTGTGGGGGGTGGGTGAGTGCGATGCCTGTGGGGGTGGGGGGTGGGGGGGGGGGTGATGTCCGTCAGCTCTCCGGTCCGGAAACTAGAAAGTGTGTTTCAGAGACGGTTGTGAGAGGAAAAGGGGAGGGGTCATGAGAAATGTGGGCCGTCTTTACTGAAGTGGGGTGGAGCCAAGGACAGGGCAGGGATAGGCGTCTTTTGGATAAACACAGACTGTGTGTGTCTGTAAGACTTGAGCCTGCATTATCTACAAAAATGTTGTTTCAGGTAAAGCCCAAGCATATTAAGCTAAAAGAAATCATAATCTATATGAATCTTTCAAAACAAAAGGATTAACCAGGAAACACAAACAGAAGAGAATTACATTAATAAAGATAAAATAAGAATATAAAAACGCGTAATCAGGCGGGGTGAAGACACGAGGAGCGTTCCCCGTGTGAGTGTTCACAGCTGTGCGCTTATATCGCCGTGTCAGCTGCGCAGCGTGTCGCGCTGTGTTCTCAGAGCTGATCCGCGGGCACCTGCCTCTCAGCGAGCCGTCCCCCTTTACATTGTTTGCGGTGTCTGCCGCGGCGGCGGCGGCGGCTGAGGAATGGCGAGCGCGAGGAAGCGGCAGGGGAAGCGGTTTGCTTTGGCTGCGCTCCGCCGGGCCGAGCGGCTGTGATGACAAAGGGCTTCGCCGCGTCCGCTCCTTTTGTCTCGCCGTCGATCGTTTCGGGGGGGGGGGGGGCGTTGTGAAAATTCCGCGGGCCTTTATAATCCTGATCCAAGACCGATGGGCTGGAGGCTGGAGGGCCAGGAAGCGCGGAGTTGATACACTACGTGTGTATTTATGTTCTTTTGAACTAAAGCGGCCCCTTCACTTGACTGCCATTTCTGCTTCTTTTGGGCTCGTCTGGTTTTACAAACTGTCACGGTATATGAATATTAGAAATAATAGCTCCATCTATGGCATACTCTATATGTGGCCATTTGATATTCTCTTTTTTTTTGTTTTTGTCTGCCTACCATTTTCCTACATGAAATAACTAGCGAGAAATACTTACACGTACAGCAATGGGAATATGTTATAGATATGAGGTATCTATACGTTGCTTTCTCTAGGCTATACACACACACACACACACATGCTATTTGACCAAAAGTATGTGGACACCCCTTGGTCTGGGGCTGTTTTTCATGGTTTGGGCTCGGCCTCTTAGTTCCAGAGGAGGAAAATCTTAATGCAATGACATTCTAGATGATTCTGTGCTTCCAACTTTGTGGCACCAGTTTGGGGGAAAGCCTTGTCCTGTTTCAGCATGGCAATATATGGGCATATAGAAATGGTTTTGTTGAGAACGGTGTGGTAGGACTTGACTGCTCTGCACAGAGCCCTGACCTCAAACCCCTTTGGGATCAATTGGAAAGCCAACAGCGAGCCAGGCCTAATCACCCCATCAGTGCCCGACCTCACTAATGCTCTTCTGGCTGAATGGAAGCAAATCCCTACAGCAATGCTCCAACATCTAGAATAAAGCCTTCCCAGAAGAGTGGAGGCTGTTATAGCAGCAAAGGGTGGACCAACTCCATATTAATGCCCATAATTTTGAGATGTTGGATGTCAGGTGTCCACATACTTTTGGCCATGTAGTGTGTGTGTGTATATATATATAGGACGAACATGTATTCATTCAGTTATATATATATAGCGCTTTATACAGCATATCTCAATTTCAAGCTAGTTGTTTTTCAGTTTTTTTTTCCAATTACCTGCCACCTCTAAGTTCATATTTGTATTATTTCAGCTGTCTGTAATGGTGTTAAATATGAAAGCCAGTGGATGGTTTCTAAAGGAGGGGCAAGAGAGGCTGGAACTGTTCAGTCACTGTAGGTGTTATTGTTAGTTCTGATATTTGCACTGATATGGTGCAAATTAACGTTTTCAACTTGGGCAATAAGACTGGTTTTATTGGACTTCATAAAAATGCTAAATACTTCTGGCTCTGAAAAGTAAACATCTGTCTCTGGCTTTGCAAACTGGCTTTCATCCAGTCAGTAAGCAACAGAGTGAGCCTTGTCTTTCACTATAAGTGTTTTTAAAAGTGTATGTGTGTGTGAGAGAGGGCATTTGTGAATGTGTGTATGTGTATGTAAGTAAGTAAGTGTGTTTGAGAGGTTGTGTGTGAGCGAGAGAAAAAGAGAGACAGAGAAAGAAAGCATGTGTGTGTGAATGTGGGGGAGGGAGGGAGACAGAGGGCAAGAGCATACAGAATATGTGTGTGTTTATGTTTTTGAAAGAAAGAGAACATACAGCTGTGTGTGTGCATGTGTTTGTGTGTGTGCTCGCATGTGTTTGTGTGTGTGTGAGAACTGAACTGAAGTGAACCAAAATAATTTTTGTTTAATTTACTGTTTGTGAATGGGTCCATAACACTGTTTAATAACTTAGGCCCCTGGTGGACAATTTTGTGAGCCTGTCATTCAAAAAAAGAAACAAAATTTTAAAAAATCTTACATTTTACAATTGCTTGGTAAGGATTTCTTCTTTTAAGGCTCTTGCGGATAAATAATTTCAATCAAAAGATAAATCTCCTGCTGAATTAGCCTTGTCTAGTCTTGTGTGACGGAGAAAGTAGAGTTAAATTTAAACTAAAATTATGACCACAATTACAGGATTCCACCAGTCATGATTTGTATTGTATTAGTTAGATTAGTACAAGTTCTCATTAGATTTCAAATATGGATATTATGCGGATCAAACACACAACCATAAATACAATTTTAAATTGGTAAGTGCTGGAGTAGTTTAGTACTGCAGGTAGTGTAGAATGAAGACGAATGGCTTATTTGTGAACAGGTAACCTTCCAAATGATTTCAGATCTCTTACCTTCCTCTCTATTCCTGCCTGACTGCGCTGCCTCTGTTCTATCTCTTTTTCTGTGTTTCTCTCTCTCTGTCAGTAACGTGCGGATGCTATTGATACTGTTGAAATGGGCTATAACTTCAGTGCCCTCGTCGCAGTGACAATGGGCTGGTTAATTAGTCAGGAGAGGGCAGTGCTCTGTGCCCACAGTGCCCGGCTCAGTGCCTGCTCTTCTGACTCTGTCTGGGGGGGGGGTTGAGTTTCGGGTTTTGTTTTTGAGGGGGATCATTGATTTGGGGGTCAGAGTTCTCTGTTTGCCCTGAGCATTCCGATGTGACGGGACAGGACGTGGAACAACACGGGGCAAAGTCTGGGCGGCAGGGGCGTTATTCCAGCCCCCGTCTGAGCCTGCTACGGGACAGAGTGCACACAGAGGCACGGGGTCCAGGTGGCCAGGGTTCCGCACGCACCCCCTGTCTCACTCCTTTTAGAACCACTGTTTATGAAGCGCCCCCACCCCCCCCCCCCCAGCACTTATATCAGGGAGACTCCACTTGCTCGTTAATCTAAATTCTTTTGCAGCTTTAATCTGCATGTTTAATTAATTATGAAAGGAGGGAGTGATTAATTTCAGCGGTGTGTGGTTTGTTACCTGAGGCGTGTTTGGAGACACTTTAGGGAGGATGCATTAGGGAGTGGGGTGATGTGGGGTGGTGCGTCAGAGGGCTCGGTAGGTGGAGGGTCTTCTTTGGCCAGGAAAGGGTCTCGGAGTGGATGAATAAACATCACTCCACCACTTAATGAAAATGAACAGCCAGAGGATGCCTGTTTTCCAGTTTTTTAAATGTATCTGTCCGCCCCATCTTATGACCGTTACGTGATTATTAGTGATGTCACCGTGGAAACAAGGCTACTTTTGAGAGAGCCAGAGTTTTAATTTCATCAGCTCCTAAATGCTTAAATCTCATCAGGCCCCAGAGGAGCGGTGGATGTAAGTGTCGTGTCTTTAAAGATGTAATAGCGGCAGATTAAATTACTCTCAAGAAACAAGCGGACAAAAATAAATAAATAAATAAAGGATTCCTGAAAAGTCTGAAGATGGCTTGAGGTAGGCGTGCGACGCTTTGTGGGCTGTGCTTATAATTCCCCCGTTTAGCGTCTGGAGATCCGCAGCCGGCTCCACCGAACGGCGGCTCATTCTCCGCTCTGCTGGGTTCACACGCCGGCCCGGTGTCTGTCCAGAGTCGTGCTCTCCCTCTCTTATTTTACGTGTTCTTTCGTTCCTCTCCACAGCCGGAGGGATGCCGTTTCGCGATTCCGTATTCCGCGTTTAATTCTGACCGGGGTAAACGCTAACGCGTGGAGGAGCGAGCCAGAGGCGACGCGAGGCGAGAAAGCGCTGCTCACCTATCCGCTGAGCTCGCCGGGTAGCTGCTCATTAACCCCCCCGCCTGCGACGAGCAATAATTACAAACTAAAGTCTCACACAATGAATTAACGGCTTTGGCCGTGAACTCTTGTCCCGAAGGGCCGTGAATCCCCGGCACCCATAATGCACCGGGTCCGCCAGCGTGAACCCCCCCCCCCCCCCCCCCCCCATGTCGAGCCTCGTCAGTTAATTGATTCGCAAATTATTTAAAGTTTGCGGTGCCCCGGGGAGCTCTCGGCGCTAGTTTGGGCGAGCGTCTCTCTCCCGGTCCTAGTGCGCCCGGTGAAACGGCCCTCCTCCGCTTCCACGCGCGCGTCTGCAGATCAGTGCCCATCAGCCGGCCTGCGCTCTGTGTGGATCGGGGAGGTCAGCACTATTCTTTTCTTGCTGTGTTTGATGCATGTATTTGGATGAGTCTGCTACCGCACAGCTCAAGCCCATGTCTCTAGCATACAGTTTCTACATGCCGCTCATTCTTTAGACGTATAAGATATAGCATTTTACATTTTTCTAATTATTATTATCCTAATTGTTTGTAAATGCTGAGGAAAAAATAAATAAATTCAAAAGTCAAACAAACAGTCATTATGGAGACAGCAATCTGGGGCTGCATCCTCTCATGCTGTGTTTTTGGAACAAGTGTTACAACAGCAGGAATGGCAGAAAATGAAACTCAAAAATAAAGAAGAGTTGCTTCATTGTTGATGTGGGACATAAACTCAGGCCACTTGGCAGAAGGATTGTTTCTGACTCTGCCGGGCCATCACCGTCATTGCTGCAGTGTCAAATGACATCTTAGTCTCAAAGATTAGGTTCCGGTGCAGCTTTAGATGTGGTTTTGTGACTAATGTGAGTTTAATTAATAAGTTGAGAAATAAGAGTGGGAAATACCCTGGTAAGCTTCAGTAACTATGCAATTAGCTGAAATGAACATGCAGTACAACTGTTACACATCATTTATACCAAAAGATTTTTTAGTATAATTTATGAGTTGGTTATTGCCGTAACTGGAAATGTATGCCTGATATTAGCTTAATGATATGCCCCTCCTCTGTTGTTACCAACAATCAGTTCAGCTTGGTTTAAAAACCATTTTGTGTCCGGCGAGTGTGGAGGTCAGAGGCCTTTGAAACGGAGTTAGTCTAAAAATAACATTATACTTTGGAACAGCTGGCGGAAACCTCCAAGGACTTCCTCTTAATTTTAGAAGAGAAAAGGCCTACTTCTGCTACAGGCTCGCAGCCCACTGTCAGTATGAACAACCTGCACTTGTAATTACATTGTAACTACATTTACTGCTATCGTGACATTAAAGTGCCTTGGAGTGCAACACAGCTTATTGTGTTGCTACAATTTTTTCTACACAGAAAAACTAGACTGGGTTGAGAATATACTTTGCGGTTTGTTTTGGTTAATGATTGGTTGAAAATGGATTTCCCATCAAATAATTTAAAAACCTTAAAAGGTTGCATGGCTAGTGAAATAATTTGCTTTCTATGTAACAGTTTGTTGCTGTTTAACTAATGTAGCCAGCAAATGATTTAACTAGCTGTGCAACCTTTTAAGGTATTTTAATGCTAAATTTGTACTGCTAAATACTAGTAAATAATGTTATATTCATAATATTAAGAGTATTTTTTTGGCTAGTTGGTTTATGGCCAGGACATGTTGTCTTTGTAGGAGAAATATGTTGGACTACAGTATGTATGTAGAAATATGTGTTAGTAATATTTAGTAATATTAATTTATTCTTGTAATAATAGTTTATATACCCATTTTACCCCATGTTTGCTTGCAGCAATCACCTGCAGCAAGACAACTTATACTGGCCACAACCCAATCTGAATCACAGCACACTCAACTACATCAGACCTCTCTTAATACTGAGTTGTGCAGTTCAGTTCAAATAATAATGCTCATCTCATAGATTGACTACTGTTTACTTCCTGTTCTCAGGATATCGCACCTTCCTCTGTGAAGTCTGTAAATGAGGCACACATTCATCAGATTGGACTGCAGCCGTTTTGTTATGAAACCAAAATGCAACAGACATTCTTTAATAATTATACTGTGTATCTATAACGTAATTGTGTTATGTTCACCGGTTTAAGAATTGTTCTGGGAATTGTAAACGAGACTGACACCATTTAGTTACAGTTTTCCTTGTGAAAGGGATCTTTTCATCCTGTTTAACATTTATGTTTTGTATCAACGGTGCAATCAGAAACCAGGTTGCAGTGGGCATTTCACTGGGCTGGTTTTGCAGGGATGACCTCGACACCACTGGTCCACTTTTAACTTCGTCAGTAAAAAATGATTGGCCAGGTTTCTGTATCCTATCCAAAACAACAGTGCATGATACGGTTACATATTTATTTGATTAACACTGCAGTGCATTGCAGGGCCTGACAGGATGCCTTTTATAGAACGTTAGCTGCAGAATTACTTCTGAGTTCTTCCACAGTAGCAGAGTTGACCTCCAGGCAAGATAATGGCAGCTGAAAAATGTAATTCCATAGTGAGTCATTTCTTAAGTTGTTTTTCCATAGTTTTGATTTGAGCTTTTCTTTTGTGTATTTTGGGAAAAGCGCTGCCAGACAGCTGTTAAGAATAGAAGAAATAGCTCTTGTCGAGACAACCTCATCAAACATTACAGCTGTAATGAAAATATATTTTCCTTATGCTGTGGTTTTTGTTATTTTTAGTCATTTTTCAGTGCATCTCTTCTGGCTATCAGTGTCAAAGGAAAAAACATTATTTCAAGAATTGTTTTTTTGTTGTAAATTAAGGTTTTAATCGAAACGAAATTTAGGAAGAATGGTGGCTGGCTCACTTCACTAAAAATGTCTTTATTCAGAAATTAATTCTTCTTCATTACACAATAACCTCACTTAATCTTCTCCTTCCTGTCTACTCAGAGAGCCAGATGCAACTCCAAAGCGTCAAATTATGGATATTTAGGCTTCCGACTGAAACTGGAGACTTTCTCTGTGAACTTAGCAAGTGCTGAAAAAAAAAAAAGAAGAACTGTAATTGATTTCCACTTTGCTAAATGTGTAACCTGCAGAATCCCTTTCTGTTATTTATTTATTAAGTTCCGGCGAGCGGGGACCTTCGCAAGTTTGTCTGCGGTAATGTTTTCATTAGAAACGCCGCCGGGCCAGCTGGTCTCTGTAGGGGAAGGCTCCGTGCCGCTCACCTATTAGAGGGGCTGTGTGTCTGCGCTAACGCGGAGCAGCCTGTAATCTGGGCCCCATTAGCCAGCCGCTGTCATTCAGACACACGGTGTCGGCCTGATTTAAATAAAATGAAATGAAGATAGTTGTTTGGGGTCCCCTGGCTTCCCTCGTTGCCGTAAACATATGCTCCGCGCCCCGCTTCCTTCCATCTTATTTATGACTTTAATTTGTTGTGTGGGCTGCGCTAGAAATTAAATTTAATACAATCCTCCCGGGGACCCTGCCATATAATAACATGGTAATTTCTGTGTATCCTTTTGAAAAATGAGGAAATTAATTCTTTCTGACATGTTCTAATTATTCCAGTGTGAACAGCAAATCCACTGCCTCCCTCCCCTCTTCCCGATGCACACACACGTACGCGTTCACACGTGTGCGCACGCACACACACACACACCCGCGCACACACACACACACCCGCGCACACACACACACACACGCACACGCGCACACACACACTAACACACACACACACACGCAGACCCCCAGGAGTGTTGGAGGTGAGAGGCAGGCGGTGGGCTCTGAGGTGCTAACACTGACCAGCAGTGCATTTCATTTGAAGCATGAGCAGACACCTTCCAGCACACCTTCCCCACGTCGCAGCGCTTTGCACAAATTAATTCACTTCTCATCTGCCAGCTTTGATTGGGGGAAGGCAGGGGTGGGTGGGCAGTGGAATGACAGGGACCCTCAGGTACGGTCAGGTGCAGGAAGGCAAGCTGGTGATTGGTCAGAGGTGATCCTGTCGGCCTGTCACTCAGTCAGGCCTGTCTTCATGCCCCATTCTCTTGTCTGTCAGTGTGAAGGTGGGAGTGCACACCAGGGACCTGCTGGACCTGAAACAGCAGGGCTGCTGGGATTGAGACATCTGCCACCCCCCCTCCCCCCCCAAAACCCCCACCCCCCTTTTAGTCAGAGGCCTTTCACACCTCTCAGTGCCCAGAGGAAACACTTTAAGCACTCAGAGTCATACTCTGATATGGGTAGCAGGAGCAGGGATGCACAGATTACACACTTATACTCACATAAGCTAAGGGTACTCACAACGCTGGTCTGCAGGGTTTACACACTCACACTGATACAGGTCCTCACAAACAGCTCTGCACGGTTTACACACTCACACTGATACAGGACCTCACAATGCTGGTCTGCAGGGTTTACACACTCACACTGATACAGGTCCTCACAAACAGCTCTTCAGGGTTTACACACTCACACTGATGCAGATAGTCTCAGGAAAGTACACTCGCTGGGTCCTGATCTCCGCACACTCAGACGCTCAGAGGGAGGAACTCGGCGAGCGTGCGGTTCCGCTGGCGGTGTCCTTGCCTTCTGGGCTTTATCCGCTCGCTGCGGATGCGCTGTGTATTGAAAGCTGTGACCTGGAGAGTTTAAGAGCGACCCGCGCATTAGAAAGATTGCCTGTGTGATGGACTAACATCAAAATCATAGCTTTTGTGCCTGTCAAAAGCCCTTCATAAACACAAGAATATTCTGTCGGCTGAAATATGTTTTTTGTTGCAGCACTCTCAGGATATTTGTTATGTGCGTGCTGTTATATCCTTATACAGTTATAATATGAATTCTCGTACATCAAGTCTTTTGCTTATTTTTTTTAAGTAGCACTGTACATCATGTCTGTATATACTGTGCCCAGTACACAGTTAACACTGTAAATTAGATTTCAATTTACACAGCTATTTTATGTTCTGCAACATGAGTAATTTCATAAGCTTAAAAAATCTGTATCCAAAACTGCAGCTGTGTGTTTATTTCCAACATCACACTCTAATTGTTCCTGTCATTAATAACTAATTGGCTAAAAAAGGCCCCGTTCTTGTTCTTGTTCTTGTTTGAGGCATTTTTTGAGTGATTGGGCAGGTTACTTTTACAGGTTGTTGATCCAAATTACGTGTAGGGGCAGGCACATTTAATGGGAGTTTTGCACTCGTTTAGAACTGTATGACATCTGAGCTATAAAACTCAACATCCTGTCCTGTGTGTGCTCCGTGTATATGTGCTGTAAGCAGAGGAGATTGACGGAAAACGGGCACGGACACATTTGAAAAAGTCGTCATTTAAATTGTGACTGAGGTGCGGCACCACAGAGGAACGTGATACTGAGCTGTATTACGTAGCAGCGTCCATCTTGGATCGGCGAAGTCTCTTAAGTAGAATGTAGAATGTTGATATGTAATTTCTGAACAGTCAGTCTCTCAGGTCCTGAGGAGAACAAACACACACGCGTCCTGTGACCTGGTCAGTTGGGTCTGGTCCCCAGGGCTGTAGTCTGCGTGTCTGTGTATCTGTCTGGCTGTCCTGTGCCTGGCATGCTCCCAGCATGCTGTCATGCTCCCTCTGTTAAAGAGCTGCTCTGTAGCCTGTGGGCGCGGTCCTGGCCTGACTCAGAGAGGAGGGCGTCACCGTGGTCACTGCATGACGAGGGGTTAAAGCTTTCCAGATTTCATCAGTGCCACCTCCGCCAACAAAGAGGGAGGTGGGCTCTGTCGCCCTAGAGATGCCCTGCCCCGCCCACTCTCTGCCCTCCAGACAGGGCAAATGCCCCGCCCATGCTCCGCCCTCACACTTTGGCTGACGCAGTCTCATCCTCCAGTCCATGCTGTGCAAAGTAGAGGGGTTATAATATCATCTCCTTTATGGACCTACTTGCACCACAAGTCCAGAGTTTATATTCAGTGTTAAAGCTCAGAAGCAGTTGTTAATTGTAGACAGTGACACAGTGTTAAGGCTCTGGAGCAGCTGTGTTAATTGTAGATGGTTAGACTCAGTGTTAAGGCTCAGAAGCTGCTGTGTTAATTGTAGATGGTTAGACTCAGTGTTAAGGCACAGAAGCAGCTGTGTTAATTGCAGACGGTTATACTCGGTGTTAAGGCGCACATGCAGCTGTGTTAATTGCAGACAGTTATACTCAGTGTTAAGGCGCAGAAGCAGCTGTGTTAATTGCAGACGGTTATACTCGGTGTTAAGGCGCAGAGGCAGCTGTGTTAATTGCAGACGGTTATACTCGGTGTTAAGGCGCAGAAGCAGCTGTGTTAATTGCAGACGGTTATACTCGGTGTTAAGGCGCAGAGGCAGCTGTGTTAATTGCAGACGGTTATATTCAGTGTTAAGGCTCAGAAGCAGCTGTGTTAATTGCAGACGGTTATATTCAGTGTTAAGGCTCAGAAGCAGCTGTGTTATTTGCAGACGGTTATACTCAGTGTTAAGGCTCAGAAGCAGCTGTGTTAATTGTAGATGGTTATACTCAGTGTAAAGGCTCAGACGCAGCTGTGTTAATTGTAGATGGTTATACTCAGTGTTAAGGCGCAGAGGCAGCTGTGCTAATTGCAGACGGTTAGGCTGTGTGAAGGGGAGAAGGCAGAGGCAGCTGTGTTAATTGCAGACGGTTATACTCGGTGTTAAGGCGCAGAGGCAGCTGTGTTAATTGCAGACGGTTATACTCGGTGTTAAGGCGCAGAAGCAGCTGTGTTAATTGCAGACGGTTAGACTCAGTGTTAAGGCTCATAAGCAGCTGTGCTAATTGTAGACAGTGACACAGTGTTAAGGCTCAGAAGCAGCTGTGTTAATTGTAGACGGTTAGACTCAGTGTTAAGGCGCAGAGGCAGCTGTGTTAATTGTAGACGGTTAGACTCAGTGTTAAGGCGCAGAAGCAGCTGTGTTAATTGCAGACGGTTAGACTCAGTGTTAAGGCTCATAAGCAGCTGTGCTAATTGTAGACAGTGACACAGTGTTAAGGCTCAGAAGCAGCTGTGTTAATTGTAGACGGTTAGACTCAGTGTTAAGGCGCAGAAGCAGCTGTGTTATTTGCAGACGGTTATACTCGGTGTTAAGGCGCAGAAGCAGCTGTGCTAATTGCAGACGGTTAGACTCAGTGTTAAGGCGCAGAGGCAGCTGTGTTAATTGTAGATGGTTATACTCGGTGTTAAGGCGCAGAAGCAGCTGTGTTAATTGTGGATGGTTATACTCGGTGTTAAGGCGCAGAGGCAGCTGTGCTGATTGCAGACGGTTATACTCAGTGTTAAGGCGCAGAGGCAGCTGTGTTAATTGCAGACGGTTAGACTCGGTGTTAAGGCGCAGAGGCAGCTGTGTTAATTGCAGACGGTTAGACTCGGTGTTAAGGCGCAGAGGCAGCTGTGTTAATTGCAGACGGTTAGACTCGGTGTTAAGGCGCAGAGGCAGCTGTGTTAATTGCAGACGGTTATACTCGGTGTTAAGGCGCAGAGGCAGCTGTGCTAATTGCAGACGGTTAGACTCGGTGTTAAGGTGCAGAGGCAGCTGTGCTAATTGCAGACGGTTAGGCTGTGTGAAGGGGAGAAGGCAGAGGCGTGTGTTGATGGCGAGCTCCTGGGCCATATGGTCCTGCTCTATCGGAGCACGCTCGTTGCAGATGGTGGGGGAGAGGCGGCTGGATGGGAGCGGGATTTGGCAGCGGGGCGATTCTCCGATAGGCCCGCAGCGTCCGGGCGCGTGTGGCCGCCGCGCAGCCTTCCGGCACCTTCCAGCATCTGCAGCCCGCGTCCCCCGCCCCGCCCCGCCCCGCCCCGCCCCGCCCCGCCCCGCCCCGCCGGCGGGAGCGCTGCCCTTGAAACATGCCGGCCCGCCGTGCACACGAGCCCCTAACCAACCCCCCGTCTTAAAAACACTGTGAGCCCAGCGCTGCTTCCCTAACCCTAACCCTAACCCTAACCCTAACCCTAACCAACCCCCCGTCTTAACAAAAACACTGTGAACCCAGCGCTGCTTCCCTAACCCTAACCCTAACCCTAACCAACCCCCCGTCTTAACAAAAAACTGTGAGCCCAGCGCTGCTTCTCAGTCCTCACTTTTGCCTTATTTTTCGGAATGGTCTGGTCCGTTACTGATTGGGGAAGAGTGTTAGAGCTAGAGCACTGCTTTTAAAGTGCGTGTGCCCGGGACTCCCCTCTTCTGCGCCACACTGCAGTGTCTTAGGGCCCATTTCAGATGTGGAGGTTATGTCGCATTGGCTCACCCTTGCTTGGTGGATGGGGAGGAACAATGGTCCCCCAAAAAGAGTCCTTCTCACCCCGATAAGCTGCCTCTGTGCTCTTCTGCTTGGCGGAAGTTTTCTGAAACGTGAAGGTGACGCGGGTCGGGTGCGCGTCTCCTCTGGCTGCTTTTCGTGGGGGAGGAGGAGGAGGAGGAGGAGGAGGAGGAGGGGCAGAGGACGTACAGAGGAGACTTTTTTTTTTCAGCTCCTCACACTTCCTCAGAGTGGTGAGGAAGCACGGTTGGTCAGCGCCGCTCGACGCTTCGCTGTTGTTTTCTCGCGTTGTCGCCACGGCGACGGCTGGTGTGGCACCCGGCCGGGCGCGGGCGCGCGGAAAGCCTCGGTGTAAAGCTGGCAGGTCCCCGCGGGGCTCACGCCACGGCTAAGAGCGCACCCGCCTGAAAGACACGCCGTCCTTGGGCTCCGGCAACTCACTCTTTCCATTTCCTCAGAGAGAGAGAAAGAGGGAGGAAGAGGGAGAGACAGGAGAGGGAGAGAGAGACTCAGATGGTATAACGGAGGGAGAGGAAGGGGGGAGAGGAAGAGGGGAGAGCTCTAGAAAAACAGCGAAAACGAAATGATTCAGTGTGCAAACGGTCTTTTTTCACTTTATTTGTGACAATGCTCTTGGGAAGGTACTGTTAAGAGTTCTAGGAAAAAAGTTGTAGGACTTTGAGTCAAGTTTGAGTCAACTCCCCAATGTGAAAGGCACAGACACTAAACTGAGTGGGAGTGCTTCAGTATCGTTCTGTCACATCACTGCATCCGGAAGTCACTCGTTACAGTAGCACTTAACTGTACTAGCACATTTTTTTTGTTTTGTATTTTTCAGTTGCAAATCATTTAAATATTCCTGTTTTACATAGCAGGGTGCAAACCATATGTACTTTCGGTTCAGTCTCGTTTCGGCTCTGGCAGACGCTGTAGTATGGAGTTTCAGCGTTTACAAAAAAAAGGAAACGAAAGAAGAAAGAATTACAGAGGATAATGACAAAAGGGTACGCAAAACAGTGTTTCTAAAAAAACAAATCAAAACAACACCAGAAGCCAACGGGAAAACCGTTTGGCACAACTTCCCAAACACGTGTTCCCCCAAATTGCAAGGTTAAGCTTTGAGAGCGGTGACATCACCCCCCCACCCCCACCCCCCCCCCCTCAGCGGTGTGCGGTGGCAGCCCAGGGCCCCCGTGTGCGGTCGGGGGGCCCCTGGAAGCCGCGGTGACCCCCGGCGCACACATGGGCGGCAGCTGGGGCGCTAGCGTAGCGTCAGGCCGCATGCACGTCTCCTCTGAGCACGGCCTGTAATTAATGATGTAAGAGGGCAGGCAGAACGGTCCTTCCGCTGCGGCCGCGCACTCGTTATTTAAAGACTTGCAGGGCTTGTTGCGTTGCTGCAGTGCGCGCGTGTGTGTGTTTATGTGTGGGAGAGTGTGTATGTGAGAGTACACCGTGTGTGTGTGTGTGTGTGTGTGATAGATAGGGAGAGTATATGTGTTAGTGTGTATGTGAGAGTGCACTGTGTGAGTGTGTGTGTGTGCATCTGTGTGCATGCATGTGTGTGTGTGTGTGTGTGATAGAGAGGGACATTGTGTGTTAGTGTGTGTGTGTGTGTGTGTGTGAGAGAGCTTGTGTGTGTCTGTGTGATGGAGAGGGAAATTGTGTGAGAGTGTCTGTGTGTGTGTTAGCGTGTGTGTGTATGTGTGTGAGAGAGAGCTTGTGTGTGTGTGTGATAGATAGGGAGAGTATATGTGTTAGTGTGTATGTGAGTGTGTGTGTGATATAGTGTATGCTGCTTGTCTCTGTGCAGTTACAGTGGCTCTCTGTGCATTTATTAGTGTGTGTCTGTGTGTGAAAGTGTGTGTGTGTTAGTGTGTTAGTGTGTGTGTGAGAGTGTGTGTGTGTGTGTGTTATGGAGAGTATGCTGCGTGTTTCTGTGCAGAGTTACAGTGGCTCTCTGTGCGTTTCTCCTGTCGCAGACTCCTCCCACAGCAGCCATGGAGGCCTCTCCTCGTAGCAGCTTTTTCCTGAGGTCAGTTTCTCTCTGTTTTTCTCACTGTTGTGGGGGGAGGGGTCAAACTCATCTGCCCAATCACAGCTCCCACCCGTCCTGACACCTTCCGTTTGATCTGGCGAGAAGGAAGCAATGAATCCTGGACTCGTGTGTTTTTGTCAGTGAATTGCCAGGGTCGCCCCCCGCAACCCACCCCCCCCCCCCCCCTCCCCAACTCACACACTCGCCCCTGTCCGTGTCCCCATCCCCCCCCCATGTAACACCGGCATGCTCACAGGGCTTCTGGCCGCTCCCCGTACAGTGAAACCGAAAGCCTTTCATTTCACAGGCCGAGATTCTCACATGACACATTTCACAACCCGGCCCCTTCACGGGTGGACTGTTTTTGTTGCTCGCATCGCATGTGCTTGTTTGTCCTCGCTGCTCTTATACAGGTGGTGGTAGTGGGGCGTGTGTGTGTGTGTGTGTGTGTGTGTGTGTGTGCACATGCGCACTTGTGTGTGTGTGTGTGTGTGTG
Organism: Anguilla anguilla; assembly: GCF_013347855.1. Taxonomy (NCBI): domain Eukaryota; kingdom Metazoa; phylum Chordata; class Actinopteri; order Anguilliformes; family Anguillidae; genus Anguilla; species Anguilla anguilla. The sequence continues at coordinate 52,728,975 of NC_049205.1, forward strand.
CGTGTGTGTGTGTGTGTATGTGTGTGTGCACATGCGCACTTGTGTGTGTGTGTGTGTGTGTGTGTGTGTGTGCACATGTCGGGGTGAGGGTGGTGGGGGGAGGGGTTAGCGTACGGGACGTGCAGTTTTATTCAGCACGTTTGAAATGGTACGCCAAGCCGAAACGACCCGGAGTCTCCGTTTTTTCCCCCCCTCTCCCCCCCCCACCCCCGCCCGCCCGCCCCCGCCATCCTGCGATTCTAATTAAGAATTTGTGCTGTCATTGCTGGGAGGAAATAAATAGCAGTAAGTAGCTTTAGCGCTCGCTGCTCTTCTGGTGAGTTAGCTTCTCCTGGGCCCGAGCGTTACCCCCTAATTACGTCCCTCTCATTAAGGCCCGCCGTAGCATCTGCCTTTTACAGCTGCTGTCAGCCGAAACTTACTGAACCTAATGGATCTGCTTTGATAGCGCCGCGCTTTTCCCCCCTCTCTCTCTCTATCGCTCTCTCTCTCTCTCTCTGTCTATCGCTCTCTCCCTCTCTCTCTCTCTCTCTCTCGCTCTCTCTCTCTCTTCCCCCCCCCCTCTTTCTCTCTCGCTCTCCTGAAATTGATTGCTTAAGTGTAATGGAGGTCATTTATTTGATTAGATTTACGCCAATTCCTTTCAAACACTTTTTAACCTAATCGAATGAAGGGCATTGTGGTATGACACATATCCCCCCCCCCCCCCTTCAGTTGGGGGGTTTTGGTTTGTTTTTGGTAAGTCTAATTCCGAAAGTGTGGCTCAAGGAACTGTGTCTGTTTCACTTCTACTGTACCGTCCACTTGCAGCACGGGCATCTCGAGCCCTCAGTGCAGAGCTGGGTCCCTTTCCTGGAATCTGCGCGTAATACGTAATATTTCAGACGCTGGATAGCGCGGCTGCAGCGCGTGGTGCCCACACGCGGGGGACGGCGTGCAGGTGCACATGCGGCTTCCCTTCCTCGCTTGGGTTTGGCTGCGGTAAAGAAGAGGCTTTCCCGTCCGTACGGCGCGGCCGTTCGGCCCTTCGGGACGCCGGGCGAAGGCTCGCCCCGGTAATCCGTCCGCGGAAACGTTTAGACAGCGCCCTGCTCGGCCGTCACGCGGAGGGAGGCCCCAGACCCGCGGCGGGGGGCGAAGGGCCGGGGGTTTCCGCGGGCCTCGTTAGGGCCGGCGAAAAAAATGAGGAGGAGCGCGCGGAACCGCCCTCTTAACGCTCGGGCGGGTCGAAAGTGACGCCTCGAATTTGCGGAGCTGGGAGTGAGCGACCCGCGCTCCTTTTGAAGATTTGCCCGCTCGCCCGGATGATCCCGGCCCTCGCAACGTCTGCGCGCTCCGGAGAAGCCAGCCGTGAAAGTTCTGATCGCGCTGGCGTCGGCGTTGGAGCGCTCGCAGCGCGGCGGCCCTGGCCATCGTAAGCGAAGGCGCCCGAGGGGGGGGGGGCCGTCCTGATGCGTTTGATGAGCCTTTGATAAGTCCTCATGGCACATTTACATTTATTCATTTAACCAGACAACCAGGGCCCGTCTGGAGTGGCACCTCAAAGGTAATGGCAATCTTTGTGATCTGAATCTGGTCTCCGACCTAATTAAATTAATAATGTAGGCTTGAGGTCTGTGGTGCTGAAAAACTGACCCGTGATACAAATATTTAAATTTGCTGGTGGGGGAGAATTAATCTCACCACCGTTGCTGTTTTTTTAATTTTAAGTTATGAATGCAAACAAGTGCAGTTTTGTTTTTTCGACTGTTTTGCATCAGTGTGGCAGCCGTGGAAATTTTGGAAAATATTGTAAAAGTAATACAAGAAAAGTAGGATTATAGCCTTGAAGATTTCACACCAAAAAACCTTAACAATAATTACACTGTGTGATTATAATTGTTACACACGACAAACTTTGTTTTTTTTTTTTTTAGTTTTATCATTTAAACACAACCAAAAAAACTAAACGCAGGTACCCTGCAATCAGAATGATCATATTTTACTAGCACTTGTTTGAAATGTCATAATTACACATTGTTAGATTTTCTAAATGGTACATAGTCAGTAAATTGAAAACAGCAGGCAGCTGTATTAAGCTGTATTTGATCTCAGTTGATAATTCTGTATTCTATTTCATGCTAAACTTTTCAAATATTTCTTGTATTTGTTTTGGTCGATAGTATTTATATTTAGCGTATCTAATTGCCTAATCTATTTTACTGTCCATTACTATTAAGTATTTTATTTAGCGTATTGTATATGGACAGTGATCTTGTGTAGAATTAAAAAAAAAAAAAAAAAATTATATACAAGTTGTTCATCAATGGGAAAATAAAGAAATTTCCAAATTTCCTGTTTGCTATCTGTAAATATTATTTAGTTTATCTATAGCCAACGATCTGGATTGACGGTGTGGAGAAAAAAAATTATATACACACACACACACACAACACACACACACACACACACACACAGAGTGGAAAATAGATGCTTATCTGAAAACAAATTCTTATTAGGGGCACTTAAAAATAAAGAGCATTTAGTTTTCACACCATCTCATCACATTGTGATGTTATTTGGTTCTGTTTTTTTATTCTTTTTTTCTGGGGAGCTGTCTGGTTGGTCGTTGTGTTGAAGACCTCACCCCATGGTCTGGTATTGAACGTAACTGTTGCACTGCCCAAGGTTTCCAGTCAGCACGATTTTCTCCTCCTTTTCGGCCAAGATTTCCTCCTCAGGCTGCTGCCCATTCAGTTTAGTCCAGCATTACAGTAAAAAGCAGATTAAGAACAGAACACATGCTTGCCTGCCTTCTCCCAAATATGCAGAGGCTGTGCTAGTGATGCGAAGAGCCTGTGAATATGATGAGGCATTGAATACTGCTAGAAAAGAAAACTAGCTAAGAGAAAAACGAGTGTTACTTCAGGTCAGGGACTTGTGGTTGGATTGAATTTGGCCCCCAGGAACTTTTCATTTCGAGAATATTTCAAACCATGAAATATGACATTGATAAAGAATCCATCTGAATTGTCAATTGCGCTTTAAGTAGAGGTTGTGTAATGTAATTCCTATTTTGGCTCTTAGCGGTAGGACGAGTTAGGGGCAAGTGTTGGATTATTTCCAGCATGTCACCTTCCTCCTTTCTCTTCCTAATACCTCTGAGTGGGGGATTGTGGGATTGTGAGTAGGGGATTGTGGGATTGTGTTAGATTCTAGCCACCTGTTGAGGCAGAAGCAGCAGCAGTCTGGCATTCTGAAGTACGGGGGGAGGAGCCAGAGGAAATGCTCTACCTCTGGAACTGTGAACTGTGCTGGACAAAAAAAAAAAAAAAAAAAAAACCTCTTGACCTTTGACCCAGTGCAAAAGGCTCAGTTACGTAACAATTTGCTTTTGTTCTTCTCCGTCGTTGTCTCCCCCGATGAGAAAGAGCCGCGATTAATCTTGAGTAAAAGCAACATTACGGTCTTAATCCACACCCTTCTGTCAATGTCTGTTTTAATTAAGGAAGACAGAAGTGGCAGTGGGGAGATATTGCACACACGCGCGCGCTGGGGAATCGGAGGAGGAGGAGGGCTGCCCCAACAATCAGGCCCAGATTACAGCCAAGCTCTCCCCGGGCCCTGCCCTCCTGCCCTGCCAGTGCTTATTGTGTTCCAGGGAGGGAGGGAGGGAGGGAGCGAAGGAGCGAGAGAGATGGAGAAAGAGTGAAAGAATGTTTCTTAAGCGTACCGCAACATATTTTATTAAGCAACTGTACGAGGTCAGAAGGGGCTCTGTCGAGTGCAAATATGCGAAAGTACGCGAACCATAGTGTAGCAACTCCAAGTTCGCACTTCAAGCAAGCAATACATCTTCTTCCTTTTCGTTTTTTTTCCTTTCTTGCATAGCTTTCGCAAAAGAACGTGTTGGCTTTTCCCTGCTCTTAAAACTCCGTGAATTGAATCACAGGGCTAGTGCTAGTGGGCCTGCTACATGGCGCTATTGAAGGAAGAGGCTTTCAAACCCTGGAGTCCCTCAGTATTTACCGAAGTGTGGAAAAAGAACGCACTCTTTCTGTGAATTCTTTCCACATAAGAATTGAGTCTCTTTATTTTTTATTAGTGAGTCATGGTATTTCTAACTGCCTTTATGTTCTGTGCCCTATTACAGTTGTCAAAATAATTATGTATTTTGATGTAAGCTGCAACTCTGTTACTGTAGTACTCATTCTGAGAGACATGCTAAGGTTCCCAGAAGCAAAAAAACTCATTTCAACATTAAGCACTTGTGACACTGGCTTGTATAAATAATTGAACGTACCACCTTTTCCACGACGTGTCCAAAATAATGACTGTTGAGTTTAAAACTGGAGGTTAGAAAGGCCCACTGCCGTATCAAATGTATCAGATGTAAATCATGTAATCCCATACAGAGCAGGACATCTGCGATATAGCTAAAGGGGTTTAGGTTTCAGACCAAAATACAGTACGTCAGTGTGATATCAGTTTTTAAATAACTATTCAAAGTAAAAAATAAAAAGACAGTCACCAGACCCATGTCTCGCTCCTTAGGAAAAATCTGGCATTTTTTTGGCGTTGTGGCTGGAGAATCTGAAGCGCGGTGTTTGTCACTGCCGCCTGTGTGTGCGAGAGAGTGTGTGAGAGAGAAACGGAGAGAGAGGTTACTCCGCGGTCTCTTCCTAATCCCACCAGAGAGCCTCTCCTCCTACATCCCTGCCATTATTTGATGTAATGAAAAGAGAAAGTGTGTAACACTGAGATTGTTAATTAATTTAGTCTAACGAGATGAAGATAAATGAAGCACGCCAGAGGCTGAGGAGGGGTAGGGGGCCCCCCGCTTTGCTCTCCCAACCCCCCCCCCCCCCCCCCCACCGCCACCTTCTGCTCACAATGAAGCTCATTTACAAGGTGCGACTCCCGGTTAGGCCAGGGCCTGTTTCATTTTCACCCTCGCTCACTTTAACACAAGAATCTTTTCACCAAGAAAGAAAGGAAATCTGCATTCGAAAACCACAAACTGCAGATGCAGCCCCTCCATCGTTTGGGAGCCATCTTGAGAGACACTTTCCTCATCAGGAGGGGGTGCCTTCGCATGGCTTAATATTACATTAAAAAGACATTTAAAAAATGTTATTGAGTAATCCAGTGTTAATTTGGTCCATTTGGTTTGATGCACAAATGCAAGAGAGTTCAGCAATCGGCAATATTAACATGTCGACCTTTGTTTATAAAAACAGAAACTTTATTTGTGAGTGCCTAGCATGCTTCTATACTGTGTGTAGTACACTTATTACTAAACAGCCATTATTGTTATAGTCCAGTAATTGCTTGACAGAGTAACATTTGCATTTCTTTCTTACATTTTGTTGTTTCACTTTGGCAATATTTTCCTTCCTGTCATGCTATTTAAAAAAAAAACAGAACAGCAAAAGCGACAGAAGACAGAAAGGAACATCCTTTTATATTTAAAAAAAGTCAGGTGTCCACATCCATGCAGCCTTCAAACAGCACTGAAAAATCAGTAGTCTTTCTAGCCCCCCCCCACTCTCTCTTGGACTCTCTCTCTCTCAGACTCTCTCTCTCTCTCTCTCTCTCTCAGACTCTCTCTCTCTCTCTCTCAGACTCTCTCTCTCTCTAAAGAAGTTCTGTAGGAGCCGCCGCAGCAGTGCACACCAATCATTATGCCAGCCATTCTACTACTCCTTTATCTGTCAAGCTGGCCACAATAGGTTGTTGCTTGTGTGGACAACACCAGAACAATTACGCTCTCTGTTTGCTGGGCAGGGCTGCTTTTTTTAAAGGCAGATAATGGACTCATTATTGTTATTCTTAGACCAGGCCTCAGGAGGAGGAATACTTGCTGTGGGTACGTCATTATTTAGCAAATTTTCGATTAGCTCATCACATTGTCTTGTATGGTGAAAATCGGAGCTCGTTGGGGAGGGGGGTGGGGAGGGGGGTGACACCCCTAGCAGCAGCCTCTGAGCCCATGAGTTAAAAGGTAGCACTTGATAGGCCAATAATATGAAGGAAGGTGGTAAAAAGAGGGATTAGAGCTGTTGCCGTAGTAACTCCAACTTCCATCTGCGCGGGAACAATGGACTTGTGTTCCTCTACCACCTTGGCTTCAAAAAATAGAGAGCGAGGAAAGCAAGGGAGAGAAAGAGAACGTTCTGAAAGGACAAGACCCTTTTCAACAACAAAGTGGAATCCCAGGCCTAATAGGCTCTGCGCTGTGATTTGTTAGTCCAGTCCACTGGGGGATTCGGGGAGATGAAAGGTCAGCGCGTAATCCAAGGACGGCGAAGGTCGCTGTCCCCCTCGTTTCTACAATAGCAGTTTGTGTTCCTGCCTTCGTTTGTTCCCCCCCCCCCCGTCTCCGGGCCAGACGCCGAACCCAATACCTGCGGCTCGGCCGCTCTGAAAGGCGGGGTGAAATGAAAGAGAGAGAGAGAGGGAGAGGGAGAGAAAGGAGCGGAGGAGGAGGAGGAGGAGGAGGAGGAGGAGGACTCGGGCCCGAGCGCTGTAGGAGTGAAAGCGCTCCGCGCCGCCCCGCCAAAACCCACTTGTTACCGGCCGGCTAAACAAACACAAACTGGATTTACGCCGGAGATTTGGGAGAAAGAGAACTCCTCCTGTAAGCTGTCAGACGCCGCTTGGACCGGCTCCAGCTGTTTCCCCCGACCCGTTGCGTGAGCGGGGAGTTTTGGGGGGGGGGGGGGGGAGGGGAAGCTTTCTGCAGTTTTAATATTTGGTTTCAGGCACGGCGCGCTCCGCTCAGATAAGGCCTCTCCCGTCGGGCCCGACCCGCACACACGTACACACACATACACACACACACGTACACACACACACGTACACACGCACATGCAAGCACGCACACGTACACACACACACGCATGCAAGCACGCACACGTACACACACACGCATTCACACACACACGCATGCAAGCACGCACACGTACACACACACGCATGCACACACACACGCATGCAAGCACACACACGTACGCAAGCACCCCTGTTCTCGTCACCTGCGATCCAGGACGAATCGCCCCCCCCCCCCCCCCCCCCCCCTTCCGCCCCATTGTTGGTCTCAGTTTCTGACGCCTGCTGCTTCCCGTGATTCGATTTATTTCACAAGTTCGCAAGCTATAATTCTTTCTAATAAAAAGCGTGAATTAACAGATTCTGTAATACGAGCCAAAGTCTATCTGCGAGGAAAGGGACTCCATTCCCCTAAAGTTGTTATGATCTACGATCTGCGGCCATATGTGTTTCTCCTTACATTTTATGTCTCCTATTACAACTGGAATATGTCTGCTCGCATTAAGCTAATTTATGGTGTGGGCCACCGTAACAGCAATACGGGTTAATGAATCTGGCATTGCTAATTAACTGCTATTGAGGGCTGAATATTAATCCAACCTCTGGGAGGATGTTCAGACCGTAGGGCTTGCGAGAGGGAGGGGGGAGGAGAGAGAGGACAGGAGATCAGCCCTCTGATTTATTAAGTGCGTTAGTAAGCCCGTATCACTGCGCACAAGAGCTGTTGTGCTGCGTGATGTCGAACATCTAAAGTACCAGAACACAAAGGAATTTTTTTTTTTGTTTTTTTTTAAATAAAGTCAAAGAAAAAAATTCCAGAGCACACAAAAGCCAGTTTCTATTCCAAGGGCCTGAAGAGAGAGAGATTGCTGATATGGATATCTCGATTTTGATCAAATATCTTGGAACATTGCCCCTTCAGTTAAACACAAGAGAAGTCTATTAGTAAATGACATGACTTTATATGAGGTGGTACTTGATATACTGGATATTATTTTTAAAAACATGCCCTTCACGTGCAGAATTGTGATATTTATATTTTTCCAAATAAACGTGTGTCTGAGTTTTTAATTAGAGATTTTTATATGAATTTAAGCCACATTTCTGCTGTGTGAACCACAGCCACGTATCACACAGGGCTATAGAAAACCAAACTAAACAGGACCTCTGGAGGTGAATTGAGGACCTTATGTTCCACCCAGTGTACAAAATATCCATGCACACAAAGGCTGTGCTATGCAGGCAAGATTGTTGTGCATTTACTTTACACGTACCGCTCAAAAACAGAGAACTGAGCCCAATGTTACTGAGAGCATTCAGCGAAAAAAAAAAGCTTGTGGCAGGAATTTGCAAGGGAAGGTTCTCTCTCTCTCTCTCTCTCTCTCTCTCTCCCTCTTTCTTTTCATTCTTTCTTCTCTTTTTGTCACTCTTTCACCGAAGAACACTCTTCTGTAACACCCCCAGTCGCCCCTGAAAAGAGAATGAACCACCCACTGCAACCTGAGTGGAGCGATACACTCAGCCCTGTGTGCTGCCGTGCCGTCAGAGAGACTGGCGGCCTTTCATTGTGTTCCCATTAACCCGCTCCGCCCCGCCACCCTCAGGATCACCGCAGCGCTCAGTCTCGCCCGCGGCTCGGCTCTGCGCTCCCTTACTGTTCCACAGGTGACCGGCATGGCACAGGATGGGATGGGATAAGATGGCTTTTGTGCGTATATATATATATGTATGCAGCCTAGAATACCATGTGGGGACTCCGGGGAGAGCAACAGCTTTGGCAGCGTGTGGGATCTGGGCTCACGGAAGTGCTGGAAACGAGGGGGCTGCTGCTGTGAGGGTTGGGAGGATTTCCTTAGTGCTCTGTTACTCCGTCAGGAGACCCACTGTCTCACTGCTCGATTCCTTTTACTCCATCAGGGGGCCCATTGTCTCACTTCACTGCTACTCCATCAGGAGGCCCACTGTCTCACTGCTCAATTCTGCTGCTACTCCATCAGGAGGCCCACTGTCTCACTGCCCTGCTACTCCATCATCAGTCCCACTGTCTCTCTTGCTACATTCCTTCATCTCTGTCAGCATGCCCTCCGTCTTCGTGCTCCACCCCTGCACCACAAAGCCCACCGTCTCCCAGCCCGCCGGCTTCATTTTTGGTGAGCGGCAGCGAAGGCTCCCTCTCCCGCAGTCCAACGCACTCTCTCCCCGGAGCCAAGCCTTTCAATTTAGATTTCAATTAGAGGCAGCCATAATGTTAGTTCTGTGATTAGGAGTCCTGTCCTCCAGGAATCAGATCTGTTTGCACCTCTTTTCTTTTTTTTTTTTCTCTCCCCCCTTCTCCTTCTCCTTCTCCGGCAATCAGATGGAATCTGATGAATTGCGCATGTAATTACGGAAGTTATTGAATATTCAGATTGCTCGACGCCGCTCGGCGAAACCATCTGATGACTCTCGGTGTGAGATATTCATAGTGCATTAACTCTAAATGTATCGAACAAGTGGCCCAGTTAAAAAGCGACTCCTGTAATGGGAGAGGGCCAACGTATGCCATTAGCCTGAGATAACAGCAGCCGCTAAGGGGAACTTAATTAAAAATTACACCGCCGCATCATGGCCTGCCTTGTCTCTGTATGCGGCCGCCTCATTCAGCAGGAGGCTTGCCTGCATGGCTCTGCATTAGCCTGGGCTTGTTCAGCTTGTGCCTGCCTGCCTCTGAGAAGGCATTATCCCAGCCCATCTCTGGCTAAGGCACCCACCAAAACGTACAGAAATTCAGCATTTTTAGTAACTGGTTTTTTTGGTATTTATTGTTTTAGTGCATAATTTGACCACCGGACTGGTGAGGGTAATAGGAAGATTTGAATACTGGTGTAATGTTAAAACAGGGTTAATCAAACAGGTACATCCATGCGACCATGCAAAGAAGCCCAACTGCACCCTTACCACCTAAGCCATTTGAAACCCAGGTGTGGTGTGAAAGGTAAAATAAATTTCTGATCACTTTCCATTACACCAGTTTGCTTTCAAACATTTAATCGTTATCTGGGAATGAAGTTAAGTTATTTGAGCGATTCATCTGTGGCAACTACTTAAGGTTTTTTTAAATAGATGTCTTTAAAATTAAATTTTTTTATTTTGCTCAGAAAATCTTCGATAACCTGCAAAAAAGAGTGTACAGTTGTCTTTTGATACTTGTCCCTGAATGTTGTTGTTAACATATCTGTCTGATAATCTTAGTTTTAATTTTCTTTGTGAAAATATTTTGTTTATTTTTTTTTTTGAGGGATCCAAAGAATTACAGTGCCTTTAAAGGCTGACTCTCTGGACTCTGTGTGAATAGTGAATCCATCTGAGGCTTTTTGATATTTTAAAACACCACCATTTCACAGCCACATGCTCTGGTAGAAGTAGTGATATCACAGAACTCAGCACACTTTCCAGTGTCAACTCATTTCACATCCGCTAAGCTCACTGCTCATTTCCTCAAAAAGGTCATTAAAAATGCATAGAGTAGAAAAACAAACAGTAGAAAGCTTTGCGGTAAATAACAACTTTAAAGAACTGTAAACACAAACAGTTGGTTATTGCTTCAACCACAGATATAATTAATGAGCTCTAATTATTTATTAAAGCTCATTTTGTCTGTTTCTGGCCTGGGGGCTAATGCAGTTCTGTTGTAAAATACATAGAGACAGATGAGATTCTTTACAGTGCATATGAGAAAGAAGAAGAAAAAAATCTCACGCCTTAATTTCATCGCTGGAAATTCAAAAGGACGCTGCTGGCGTGTTTGCAAGATCATATGCTGAACAGAGTATTCCAGAACATGCTACAGCACATTTCATGCCATTATTAATGCATGATATTTACAATTTAGAGGCTAATAAATGAAAATTTATCCTTTCTCTGTAAAAATGTTGTTTTTTTTGCCATATGGGAACTAATTATTTTGATAAAAGGATGTCATAGACCACTAAGACTAAAACATGTTTTGTTTCTGTTTTTTTAAAGTTTTTAGTTATTTCAGGCACTGGTTTTCCAGAGAGCTCTGAAGGAGGAGGCAGTGCAGTGTACTCGGGACAATCAGATGCACACTGCAGTGCTGTTCTCGGGCAGAGAATGGGGATCGCACAGTTGCCCTGGCCGTCAGTGGCCCTGTGTGGCCCTGATGGCGCACTGTGTTATTTAAGCCTTGGAAGCGGCATTAGTGGGCTGACCCCTCAGGTTTGTGGCCCCGGTCCATGTATATTATTAGGATAATAGGATTGGACTTGTTTACACCAACTGTCAGGTTAAGGTAAGGTCAGAGAAGGGTTCTTAAACTCACGTAACTGGCTTATTTACACGTTAGAATAGCATTGTAGTGGCCCCCTCGCACGCACATGAACTCGCGCCCTGCTGGACAGGACACCGCCGGGGAGGCGGGCTCCCCGGGCATTCTGGGACCGCCCGCCGAGCGCGGGAGGGGCGCGCGGCGCGGCGGCCGACTCCGCTCCGGGCCGATGTGGCCGGCCGGCCTGTTGCGAAAAGGCGACCTTTGTCAGCTCACGGCTATTGTTTGCAGATTCCCTGTGCACACCGTGGCATGTGAACAACACATCTGCTCCCTGGAGCTTAGAGAAAGAGGGAGAGAGGGGAGGGGGTGGAGAGAGAGAGAGAGAGAGGGAGCGAGGCAGAGGGAAAGAGAAAGAGAGGCAGAACCGTAGTACATACAGTATACAGTCAGCTCTGCTGATGGAGACCGCGGGCACGGTCCCCCTACTTGTCAAATATTTGTCTGGCCTTCACCAGCTATTTGCCTTTGTCTGTTTGCTGTGGATATATAAGTCTGTTTGAGTCTGATAGAGACCGTATTTCCACATATCAGACACTGAAGAAATGTCTTTTTTTTTGTTGTTGCATAATTTACCTTGTTAACATGCTCTGCCCTCACTGCATTCATTCTCTCTTTATTCATATTCCTGTTTACAAGGGAACATCCTTATGTATTCAAGGTGTATTGTTTATTTATTGCTTATGTTTGTTTTAATAATTTATTGTTTTAGAGTCGAGGGTTTTATGGCCTACTGTATGTCAGCACCAAAGTGCCGGTTTAATATTATTCACGATCATACATTCCCGATTGACTGCAGACTGCAACGTAACATTCGTGCTGTGTGAATGTGAAGCGGAGTCTGCCTCAGAAAGAGCTCTTTAGAAGGGGCCTCTGCTGAACATCGCAGTTTATTAGTTTAATGTGTTTTTGATTGATTTTGTGATTGTGAGTTAAGGGTTCATTAAGTGAGCCTTTTACGAACACAGAAGCCACAAAGGGCGTCTTTGTCCGTCGGCCTAGGGGGGGAAAATGGAGGAATAGTTTGAGATTACCAGATTATTCCATATTTCCTCCAGAGCCACGCCGTTCTCCGGGCCTGACACTGTACGGTCTGTGGTTGGCGAATACCACAACTGGATCTGTGCAAAGCATCCTGGGAAAGGAGCTTTATAGAAAGTGTCGTGGATATGGCCTGGAAGCCCTGCCGAGCACGTTTTTGAGAGAAAGAGCTTGGTTAATGATTTGATTCTGAAACCCTATCTGATGTGCCCCCGTACTGCACTTCTGCTGGAAAGAGTGCAGGAAACGGTGTCAGACAGCAAGACTGCTCCTATTGCTCTGATGGAACTTATTAATACTGATGTTGAGCTTCTGATTTATAGTCATTTTATTTATGTATTCATTCATTCATTCATTCGTTTATCATAAAGGACCGTTTCTTGTGACCTACACTCTATATTAGGACCCACATACTGAGATTTAGGTCACAGTTTCAAAGTCATAGTTTACAAAAGTATTTGTTATTTTCAAAAGGCACATTAAAAATATAAAATGTGTACCAAGAAAGTACTAGCTGCTTCAGTCCATTACTGTCATCAGTACAGTCTCTCTCTGTCTGTCGCTCTCTCTCTTGCTCTGACTCTCCCTGTTTTTTTTTTTTACACTCTTTAAATCTTTTAGGACCTTCTAAACAGATTCTGATGCAATGGAATCGACTCCATTCATTGGGGGCAATACATTAAAAAAAAAGATTGTATCTCTTGGCTGATCTTTGCTTCATCAAACCCAAAAACAGCCATAATCTGGATTCAGATAGGACACCTTCACCTGCAGATCATCTGGGTGGGGCTAATGCCTCTTCATCTGCCATCATCTGGGTGGAGCTAATGCCCCTTCATTTGCCATCATCTGGGTGGAGCTAATGCCCCTTCATTTGCCATCATCTGGGAGGAGCTAATGCCCCTTCATTTGCCATCATCTGGGTGGGGCTAATTCGCCGTGTCCAGCTGTCATATGGACAGAGCTGATGAAGCTGCTCCCTTTATGTTTGTGTTATCCAGTGTCATGCGGAACTTGGCCACGACTTTCCCACAGTAATTTTATTATCATCCTCAATCATTTTCAACCTCTGCAATTCGTAATATAATGAAAGCCTGGGAGATCACACACAGACCGTTCTTTTCTTTTGCTCCGTGCAATCGGCCAATGAAATTTAGAGATTCTGAGGGAAGAGAACGAGTGTGCGTGTAGCTAACAAGCTGCAGTTTGCCCGGCCCCAAGAACAGACCAGCAAGTCTTGTAATTTCCTCACAAAAAAAATCTTACCCCTCCCCCAGTGCCCAGTACACTACCCCTCCCTCCCCAACAGCGGTCCAGTTATGATGAGAACAAGGAGGAACAAAACTGCTTTTCTTTGCATTGTGCCGCTCGCAAATTTTCCAATTTGGGTGACTGGGGAAAGGCTTCCTATTTTTGGAAAGGAGAAAGGAATGGGGATGCTGGAGGGAGAGAAGCGGGCCACTGTGAGCCGGCATTCCAGATGTCCCAGAACGACGGCTGTACCAGCCCAGGACCTCCGGGTGCCGGCTGCCAATGATGACCTCATCAGGTCCGGGCCGAATGGGCCGAAGACTGGGGTGCACAGTTCCCCCGTCCCGTCCTTTCATTTTCCCCTCACAGTCTCCAGTGTCCCTCTTTTTTTCCCCCCTGTCCCTGGCAAAATTACTCCTTCATAATTAGCCATTGTTCCCGCTCTTTTGGCAAGGCCTTTGGAGCTTTTTTACAGGGCTGCCCTCTTTATTTTCCTTTACCCCCCACCCCCCGCCCCTGGCCCCTATCTGCTCATTGTATCTCCCTCAGAAACAGAGAGACTTGTGATATCCCTCTCTCTCTCTCTCTCTCTTTCTCTCACACACTCTCTCTCTCCCCTCTCTTTGGCAGTCTGTCCCTTCTCCGCAGCTAGCCTCGAGAGCGGACTGTGGGAGTTTTTACACTTGATTTGTTGAATCAGAAGTCTTTGCCGTAAACTCCTGACCGCACAGAAGAAACCTATCTGTATAAGTGACAGAGAGAGACCTGCCCCTGAATGGTGCTTTGTTTACTGTTTTCCTAAAATGGGGCCCCCCCCCCTCTATATTTCATCTGTCACAGTTGCCTTTCTTTCTCTCGACAATGCTTGATTGTTCTCGGGAAGAAAAAAAAAACGCAGGTTCTTCTCGCAGGAGAGGAGAATTCTGTATTATATTTTCCTGCCAAATTCCGATCTCTGTTTTCCTTCCCCGGCTCTCACAAAGGGCTCATAACTTACTGTCAGCCGTGAGCGGGACCACAAAGCTCTACTGTTGCTCGGCAAATAGGCTGCGTTGGTTTGATGGCTTGACCGGGCTGTAAAGTTTGCTTAACTGCAGCACAGTGACAGCAGGCACTTTGGGAACTGCATCCCCCAGAAAGCCCAGACCGCTGCACATTTAGAGAGAGAGAGAGAGGGAGAGAAGAGAGAGAGAGAGAGAATGAGAGTGAGAGAGAAAAAGAGAGAGAGAATGAAAGTGAAAGAGTGAGGTAGAGAGAGAAAGAGAGAGAGAGAATGAGAGAGAACAAGAGAGAGGGGAGGAGAGAAACAGTGTGAGCCTTTTCTCGTCTGTGAATCTCTCTTTTGCGTCTGTCTGCCGCTGCTGCAGCACCAAAGTCCGGCGGGAAGCTTCTCCTCGTAAATTCGGTTTTGGTTTTGGCTCTCCCCGTGCGCGTGAGCGAGCGAGCGCGTGGCTCTCCGCTGTGGACGTGTGTGTGAGCCAGCCTAGCCGGCAGGCCCGCCTGGCCCATCGCAGCGCCGCCCTGGCCTCCCCGCCTCCCTCTGTGATCTGAGAAGGTGTTATGTCGTCAGGCTGTGAAGTTGTGGGACACGGATGCCGTAGAGGGAGAACCACAGAGGGGACTGGCAGGCCCAGTGTGTGAGTGCTTACTGACTGCTCACTGACTGGGCACTGTGTGTGAATGATTACTGACTGCTCACTGACTGGGCACTGTGCTTAAATGATTACTGACTTCTCACTGACTGGGCACTGTGCTTAAATGATTACTGACTGGGCACTGTGTGAGTAATTACTGACTGCTTATGGACTGGGCACTGTGCTTAAGTGATTACTGACTGGGCACTGTGTTTAAGTGATTACTGACTGCTTACTGACTGGGCACTGTGCGTAAGTAATTACTGACTGGGCATTGTATATGATTATTGTCTGGGCACTGCGTGTGAGTGATTACTGACTGGTCGCTGAGTGATTACTGACAGGGCACTGTGCTTAAATAATTACTGACAGGGTACTGTGCTTAAATGATAACTGCAATGCTGCAGTGCTCACTCAGGACCTACCAGCAGGGACAGTGCTGCGTCGTGTGGTGTAGTGCAGTGTATTGTTATGTAGAACACACAGTACAATGTTCACAGTTCTTCATTTCAGATAGGTATATATGTGAATGAGTAGCTTTTGCACCACAGCACAGAGCACAAGAGGATTGGAAGTGTAGCTTTTCATTGATTCACAATTATAAGACCATAGTATAGAACCAGAGCTGCCCTGTAATACCACTGTGTAGAACCAGAGCTGCCCTGTTGTAATACAACAGTACAGAACCAGAGCTGCCCTGTAATACAACAGTATAGAACCAGAGCTGCCCTGTAATACAACAGTATAGAACCAGAGCTGCCCTGTAATACAACAGTATAGAACCAGAGCTGCCCTGTAATACAACAGTATAGAACCAGAGCTGCCCTGTAATACAACAGTACAGAACCAGAGCTGCCCTGTAATACAACAGTATAGAACCAGAGCTGCCCTGTAATACAACAGTATAGAACCAGAGCTGCCCTGTAATACAACAGTATATACAAACCTGGGTTGTATACAGTATATGCTACCCAGGTTTGTTTGAGAGAGTCTCGACTTTCTCTCTCTCTCGCCCTCTTTCTCTCACACACTGTGTGTCAAAGCTGGACTGGTTTGGCTTTGAGCGACTGTACAGTCACAGTGGAAGGTGGTCATTTATTTGCACTAAATGACAGTAAAGGCTGCAATGATATCCCAGTCAGGAGCATCTCATTATATGGGAAAAGTCCCCCCAGGAATCCTGCTCAGTCACCAGTCTCTCCTGCTCCTCTTCCTCCTCCTGCCTCCTCCCTCACTCTCGCTTTCAAAGCTCAGTGCTGAAGTCCTGTCTCATCTTTCCTGTTCACTTAAAATTCAGGAGTTCTTTTTCCCCCATGGGATTTTCTTTTCAACTCATTGTGTCATTTTGAAAGACCACTTTATATGATAAATGACATGTACAATTTGCGTGCCTTTTTATTATTGTTCTTGCGTGTGTCTTCCTCTTGTCCTTTTGACATATCCTTGTTTTGTTTGAATCCATCATTTATTTAAAATGCCATTGAATGAATGTCTTCTCCAGCTTCGTCAAAACATGTTTGCTTTAAATACCACTTTCTTAGTAGTGAACTTTTATCTGTACGATACAAGCCGAAACACAATCCCAAGTGTTAACCACATTCCCTCTTCTAGGAGAGTTCTTGGGGGAACTGATTTTTTTTTTTTAGGAAAAATCTCACAATAGTAATAAGTGTTTTTTTTATTAGCAGTGGATGAGATAGCGGCACACTGTTTAAGCAGCGTGAAAGCACCACTCCTGAAAGAAAAGTGTGATCTCCTTTTCTCACTCTGTGTCCTACAAACCTTGATCCCTTTCCCTGCTCTGGGAGCTCATCTCCTCACACTCTCCCCCTCCTACAGACACTGTCCCAAATTACCGTCGGTTAAGTTTGATTACTCCACCATGTTTCATTTGCCATTATGAGTTATAAAATAATATTGAGTTCTGAGTGAAACAGAAGAATCATTTAGTGCACAGAAAAACTTTGGTCTGCTTTATTTTTATTTATTTTATTAAGGTCAGGGATTTTGAGTAAGAATAAGGGCATGGTTTTTTCAGGACAGTTTTTGATTTACTGCCTCTTATTTTTTAATGAGTCGATATACAGTTTACACAGATTATGGAAACAGTGTGCTTAAAGACGTTTAGTACTCATAAAACTTTTATATGTGCCCTCTCTTCTTTTGTTATTTCTCCAAGCCATTTTTGTCTATAAAACTCGTTATCTTCTTAACCTTGATTATAAACATTTCCCCCAGTAAGACACATTAGACTCCTCAATTGTGTGGGTATGAATTAATACATTTAGGAAGGTGTAATAGTTATTACTTGCTTAAACAAATGCCAATTATTTCTTCATTTATGTTTAATGTTGATATTGCATTCATTACATTACATATATTATGCCAAAAAGAAAAATTTAAATAAATAAAAAAATCGTAAATTTGTGTTTCATAATTTGTGCCTATACTATTTATTATCATATATATCATATATATATATAGTCATAAATGTGTGATACAGGAGTTATTCTTTAATTCACACAGCAAATAAAATAATGTAAGACAAAGAGTAACATGCACTTTTCTGGTTTGTGTGTGTATGTGTGTTGCTGCCCCTAACTGTTGGAAACCCAAAGCTCTGTCATAAACCAGCCTTTGCAATACAGGCTGGAGCTTTCCCTTGAGATGGACTCACACAATGGCCCCCTTGTTTTCTCCCCTATTTTTGATTATTCCTCTTTTTTCGGCAGTGGTGTTAGAAGTGAAGGGCTAATATTTTCCTCCTGAAGTGACCTGTGGTTTAGGGGTGGGGCGGGGGTAGGGGGGCAGGGGGGCTCGAGCAGGCTGGTGTGGAGTTACTTAACGCCATTGTCTATAAAAGGTCAACAGCATGAGAGGGCAGAGCCGGGCGAGCTCAGAACCAGTGCTCGTTACAACGGGAGGGGGGGCGGGGGGTGGTGCTGGGGGGGCGTGGGGGGGGGGTGTAGGGGCTGGGGGAGAAACGGGATACCCACAGACACATGGTCCCAGTCACAAGACCTTGAAGGCGGGCCAGCGCTGGGCCCGCTAATGCTAACCAATTAAACAGAGGGCTGCTGCGCGATGAAACATTATCAGTGGCATCAACTCATGAGTCAAAGCATTCCTGGCTATATGAGCCTGCCGCTCAAAGGACCCTAACTTCTTAAGCCCTATAAATACAGCGGAGCAGCGATATTGTCAGCTAAATATAGTCCCTTTTCTCTTCTCTTTCCTCCTCTCTCGAGACGCCAGGGCTGCGACTCTGAGAACAGGGTCTCCAGCGCTTATCGATTACTTTGGTTTGTTAGCTGCCCTTTGTTATTGTGTAATCAGGCGTGATTGGCTGCCGCACGTAGAGAGGCTGGGGAGGCCTTTACCGATCATACTGCTTAATATTCACTCACACACACACACACACGCACCCACACACACGTGCTGGACAAACATTAGAACATAAGATCACATAATGACAGAAACATGCAATTCAGCCAGTTCCTGGCTGGCCACTCGGTTATTGATGAGTTCACGGGGGGCGGCTGACTTCAGTCATGCGTTGACTGTGTGGGTGATTTTGGCGTTTTGTGCCCAGTCCTTCAGTGCTGATTATTGCTGTTTTCTGTGCAAGCGTCTGTGTGTGCCATCCTGTTTGTGCTTGTGACTGTACGTCTTTATAACCATGGTGTGTTGTGTGTGTTACATGATAAAAATTACATGTGTTCATGTCAGCTTTATATAGAGTCCAAAGAGGTAAAATATACTCCTTGCAACTTATCCTAAAACAATGCCTGGTGTTAATTTTCAGATAAAACCTTAAGTTTTCTTTGAGAAAACTACAGAAGTGAAGAGCGGAGTGTATTGGGGTTAGATTTGGGGTATTTTGAATGTATGTGAGCATATACATTTCACAGCTCACGCAGACATTAAACAGAGCACAGAGGACCTGCACTGTGATAAACATGTATACCGTGTCCATTGGTAGTGTGTTATGCAGGGTTATGCTACTTTAAGACAGTCGGTGATTTGCTTAAACGCAGTCTGATGGGTACGTGGATCTGTCCCCCCCCAGGGGAAGAGCAGGTGCCCAGGTGGCCCTCACCCGACGGGCTGGCCTCATCCTGGGGGTCTGGACGCGGGGAAACCGCCTCTCCGTTCCACTTGAGCTCTGCGCTCCGCAGCTTAGCTCAGCGCTCCGCACAGCTCCCAGCACTGGCCCGTTAATTATTAACTCCAGCTGTCAGACAGCGTTACACAGCTCTGAACAGGTCTGCTGCGCTCTGACGAGACTGCTGCAGACACACGTCACAGAGAGATGGGGGAGCCGGTCTCTCTCTCTCTCTCTCTCTCTCTCTCTCTCTCTCTCTCACACACACACACACACGCACACACACATGCTTCAGTGCTCTGAGTGATGGCTGGAGACCATAGTGAAAGTGCCTGGGAGACTGAATATTTTAGAGGTAAAATAATCCCGCTTGATTTACTGTGTAATACAAAAGTAGTGCTTTGTTTCACTCGCGCTCCATTGAAGATGGGTGTTGTTCCACTGGAAGCCCAGGCTCATTGGAGCCATGAATATAAAATGTGGCAGAATCCTGAGCCCCCCCCCAGCCCCCCCGCTTCACCCCCCCCCTCAAACCCCACAACCCCGCAGCATTCCTCCGCAGCGTTCGCAAGTTTCCGAACTTTGCTGCGAATTTTGATTGTCAATTAACACTTCCCAATTTCGGGATCATTTTCGATTTAATATAATTGCAGGAAACCGTTTATTGGCTGATTGAAATTGAGGGCTGGGGCGCGCTTAAGAAAACAGGCGCGAGCGGGGGGGGGGGAGGCTGGAGGCTCCTCCGCCCCGCAGTGACTGACGGGCCGGAGCTGTTTACACAGCTGCTGCGGGCTGCGTGATTACCATGCGCTCCCATTGTCCGCTTGTTCCCTCCGCCGCGGAAAACAAAAACGGGTCTGTAGCGGCGAGCGCATGTGTGTCATTTATCTGCGCATGCCCTGCTATTGCAGAGTCCCCGCAAACCAGCGCCCTGGGCCTGCGCAGCCCAAACAGCGGCGGCGGAGGGGGAGGCCTGACCGCCCTGGCAGGTCCCGGCTGATGTGTGATGTTTCAGGACCAAGCTTTTGTTTTCGGAAAAGCTGAGGCACATCGCCCGGTCCCAGCATCCATTGTGTGATGCGGTTGAAGGCAGTATGAACAGACGAACTCAGTCTGAAAATGAATATGAATATGGACTCCATGGCAAATTAAGCCCCCCTCTTCCCCTCACTAACCTACAGATTGGCTGTATTTCTCGGCCTGTGGGGTAAAATTTGGAGTATCTTGGGCCTGCCCTGTTGCCATGCCTCCCCTGCCCCCCCCCCCCCCCCCCAGCTTTTTGCTAGAATGCTCCAGAGGGGGGAGGCGCTTGTTACGTCACAGCCCTTGACCTGATATAACCATGTCTCTTCACCCGCGCCAATTCCATCAAGAGCAGGGCTTTACCAAAAAACTCCCATCGACCTCCCACCACAATGCTGCCCTTTGAAAGCACTCAGAAATGACACCAGGGAAATGTCACCATTCAAGCCGATGCTGGCTAATAAAGAGGCTGTGCCCGGCTCAGATCTCTCACCCCGGATCCCCTCATTAACCGGATATCTCCCGTTTTCCTTTAGAAACATCCAGGGCAGTTAATCCAGGGGCCTCTGGATCCGTTCAGCGGGCTGAACGCTAGTTTCATTTGGAAGCTTGCTGTTTGTAGTCCATCGTGTAGTTTATGGTTTTCCTCTCAGCCAAATAATCTGTTTACAGTTTCCCTCCAGACTGATTCTGGACATTCTGTTGTTTTTTATTTGTGAATTTGGGGTGGGTGGGTGGGTGGGGGGGGAGGACAGGGATTTGGGGTGGCTGTTCAGGTGGCTTCCCCTCCATAGAAAAATAATGAAGTGCTCTACCAAAAATAATTTTGACTGACTGATGTATTTATGAAGTGACTGCTTTTTGATTGGCTGATTGATGGATTGCTTGTTAAAGACGACACAGAGGGAGAGCGCGGGTCATGTGTCCCTCCCCTGACCAACGGGACGCCTCATAATGGCTTTATTAGTAGCACGTGTAATTAGATTATCGCATCGTATTCATTTCGTTCTCCAAAGGCCCCAGCCTTGAGGGCCTCCTCTTAAATCGTGAGAAGAGTGGAATCGGCTTGTGCAAATCCAATCAGGAGCCGCAGCTCACTGCTAAAGTGGCCGTTTCAGCTGGAATGCGCTTCATTATTGCGGTTACACCTGATATGTCAAGCATGCTCTTCACTGCAGTGATCGTGACATGGTGTGTCAAACTTGTGCATTTTTGCCACCGGCGGGCTGTGAGTTCCAGCCTGTTTAATCAGGGTGTGTTTGCCTGAAGATGTGCTGCAGTTGTAAAAAACCTAATACTACCTTTGCTCATTCAGATGGGGGTGGGGAAGTTGTTGGAGAGGATGGAAAAATATTATTGATATTTATGAATATTGTTATCTACAGGATAAATATTATTAATTCATTGTCGGCTCAATATGAGTGTCGTCTGTGCAACAGTTAACCCTGTATAGTTGTTTAGTGGGGGTGCCAATACATGAGGCCCAGTAAACGTGCGCTACATGCTAACATTTCCCACTGCTGTGCCTGAGGTTCGTTGAAAGTGTGCTACATGCTAAGCTTTCTTAGCACTGTGCGTGAGGTCCTGCGAAGGAAGCTGAATGCTATCATTTCCCATTGCTGTGCGTGAGGCTCAGTGCAAGTGTGCTGCACGCTAAGCTTTGTTAGCGCAGTGCATGCGGCTCAGTGCGAGCGCCTTACACGCTAAGTGTCCTGTGTGTGCGTGTTGTGTGTTGCATGGGGCAGGCCCAGGCACCGCTCCAAGCGCTAGCTCACCGCGTCCTTTTTACATTAAACAAAGGGCTCAGCTCAGAACACGCCTGCCGCTCTCTCCCAGGCGATGCTGCTAGCGGCCGATAAAATCTCCTCCGAGCCCTCGGTGCGGGTCCAGTCCAGGGGTCAGTCTGGGAGCCGGTTCCAGGCCATTGTCCAGATCCGAGCGCTGGAGCCGCCCCCCCCCCCCCTCCCCCCTACGTGTGCCGGTCGGGGCTTTTTAGGGCTAAATGGAGACAGAGTGGCATTGTCCGGTTTCCCTCCTAAAACGCTCTCCTCCGGCGCAAGTTCCTGTCTTCTCAGCGGCCGTGCCAGCGATGCTCACGTCTCCTGCCTTCTGTTACCCCCCCGCTCTTTTTATTACAAACAAAGGGAAGTAAAATAGGCTGGTCCGCTCCAGTGATATGCTTTATTTGAGTTGAACCCTGCGAGGGATGTTCTTCCCCGTGTGTAGGCGGCTGTAGGACGTGGGCGGTGTGGTCCTCGCTGTACTGACCGTCCCTGTGTTTGTGTGGTGTGGTCCTCGCTGTACTGACCGTCCCTGTGTTTGTGTGGTGTGGTCCTCGCTGTACTGACCGTCCCTGTGTTTGTGTGGTGTGGTCCTCGCTGTCTCTCCGTACTGACCGTCCCTGTGTTTGTGTGGTGTGGTCCTCGCTGTCTCTCCGTACTGACCGTCCCTGTGTTTGTGTGGTGTGGTCCTCGGTCTGGTCGTACTGACCGTCCCTGTGTTTGTGTGGTGTGGTCCTCGCTGTCTCTCCGTACTGACCGTCCCTGTGTTTGTGTGGTGTGGTCCTCGCTGTACTGACCGCCCCTGTGTTTGTGTGGTGTGGTCCTCGGTCTCAATGTACTGACCGTCCCTGTGTTTGTGTGGTGTGGTCCTCGGTCTCAATGTACTGACCGTCCCTGTGTTTGTGTGGTGTGGTCCTCGGTCTCAATGTACTGACCGTCCCTGTGTTTGTGTGGTGTGGTCCTCGGTCTCAATGTACTGACCGTCCCTGTGTTTGTGCGGTGTG